>NW_016690225.1:4396276-4656599 GCF_001604755.1 Lepidothrix coronata
GGATGGTCTTTGTAAACAGCTCTTCTTCTCTTTTAATTATGTACCAGGAGAAGCATTAGAGGCTCAATGGAGTGTATTTCTTTTTTACATAATTCCTTTATGCCACTTGCCAGCCTTACGTGTCAGGGGTTTTTTTGTTTTTTTATTTTATTTCATTTCATTTTTATTTCATATTTTATCTTTTATTCTAATTGAATATGTGTATTTTCTGTGTTGGAGGCTGCATAGAGTATCCTCTGAAACTCGGGAAGAATAGCCAGTTCACTCCTTTATTCTGTGCGAAATATCCCTGCTCCTTGTTCCTTACCTCTTGCAGATAGCAGGTGCAAGCTCTGCACAGCATGGACAAGAGGTTCTAGCTTTGAACTGCTGCCAAATTCTATGAGCTGCCAGCTTTGATGGATCTTGGATTCTTCAACCTACTTTTATGAGGAAAAAAGGCATTGAGGCCTATTTGGTTTTTGCTATAACCGCTCCTCCTCGTATCATTTTGACAAGGTAGTTGTTATATCCCTTGTATGGATCATTGATCATGTCACTTTTTATAACTGTCGCATTTTTGCTCCAGCCCTGCAGTGAGAGCACTAATGACTGAGGAAAGGCAGCTCAGAACTCAGACATCTGCCCTGTTCTCACGAATGCAGTAGCAGGAGACTCGTCATCAGAGGCTGTCATCAGAAATCCCCATTCTTTACATAGTTTTGAAGCTCTTGGCAGACTTTCTGCTTCCACCCACACGGTAAAGGCTTGTCTAATAACAGTAACAGCGTGAAGCCCATTAAGATCAGAAAACTAACTGAGCCCAACTCCCCCTTTTGATAGTGGAGAGTTGTTTTCTTTAAAGGAAAGCAGGAAAGTGGGTTTCAGTTAATAAAGCTGGCTAGGTTCTGACACTGAAGCAGCAATGCTGGACCCTAAGGTGGGCTGAGGCAGCGCATCTCTTCCTCATCATTGCCTGCTGCAACGATGTCCTGTCCAATCCACAAGGAGTTCCCATGGGGGCAAGACTACTAACCTCTCCTCCTGCTTCCAACAGGTTGCTTTGTAATGCTTGGACCCTGAGTTTTATTTCAAGATATTATGCTTGCCTTTCCTCTGTCCTTTCCTCAACCTTAGCCTCTGCCAGACTGACTTAAAAGCTGCAGTCATCTGATTTCTTCTAGAACATCGCTCTGATGAGGAGGCTTAGCATTCCCAGTGCTGGGGCTTAAGAGGATGACTGTCCCCAGGGGTGGCAGGATGGAAGGCTTTGAACTCTACTCTGTGTGTATTAGCACCACAGACTGGTGTCTGCGTTTAATACATTAATCAGTGTTTCTTACTGCATTGTTGTACTATACGATATGTAGAATTGATTTGACATGAATCAGCAGGGGAACCTTATGCTTCCGAAATGAATGATGTGCATAACATTAGCTTTTTAAAATACTCATCCCTAGTTCCTGAGCACAGCACAGCATCATGCACCTAACAGCCCACACGTGGAACTGTGTCAGCAACCTGCCTGGGTAGAGTGCAGTAAAGACCCTGTTGTCCAGATCCTTATTTAAACAGGGGGTAAAGGCTTCTAAGAAAATGAAGCTTGGCTATTTAAACTCAGTTTTTGCCTGGTGGACTGTATGTGTGTAGTTGTCATTCCTGGTAAACCCCAGAATGCATCAAGCAGGCTCCAAGTCAGTAAGATGGGTTGCTTACCTTGAAAACTAGCAACTTCCGTGGGTGTCCTGGTAACTGAAAGATGCCAGGGGCTGAAAGGGGCTGGAATAAGTGGCTGTGTAGGCCTAGCTGTGGAGTAAGTATAACTCTGGAACAGGTTGCCCCGAGAGCTGGGAGATATTCCATCCCTGGAAACACTCAAGGTCAGGTTGGAGGGGGCTCTGAGCAATCTGATCTAGTTGAAGACATTGCTGCTCACTGCAGGGATGTTGGACTAGATGACTTTTAAAGGTCAAGTGTGGGTTCAAGGGAGAGGATGGGAATGAGGCCTGGGAGCAAGGGGAAGACTGGACCATCCCTTCCATTTTGAGTAAGGGCTTGTGCTGGATTAAGAGATCACGGAACTACTGTGTCAGTTGTCACGGCAGATGCAGGTATGGGTGCTACATGCTTACCACAATTTGCTCCTTCTGATGGTCTCCTTTTCTAGAAGGTACCTTGGATTAGACCTCTCATTTCCACCTCTTATTTCAAGCAGACCTTTGAAAATATTGACTTCTTTTTCTGCTTTAATTTCCTAGAACATCTCGAAAACAGACAATACATTTTCTGATTTTATTTTTTTTATGTTCTTTTCTCCCCTCCCTGCCAATTTATTTCTCTACATTAGTTTTCCTTTTTTGACTGAATGCTCATGGAGGAAGAAAACCATGCTGTCAGATCTTGTACAATTAGAACTGAAATAAAGTAGCTTTACAACAGCTTGTATTGACTATACCTCTCTCAGCTCAGTCGTTTTTTCTATTTGTCAATGACGCCTTAGAGCAAATTAGTGCTGTGACTGGCCCCTGCAAGTTGTAGTGTGTCCACAGGTGGTGGGATACGGTGGATCTGCTTCCTAGAGCCTCAGGAATGTTCCCGAGGCTTGTTATGATGCAAAGAGTAAGAGACCCCAGAGTCATACAGCTACGAAAAACCACCACCTACACAAAAGCTGTCCAGTCCTAGGTACTTTGGGAAGTTCATATAAAGTTGTTAAAACGTCACAGAACCATCTCGATGGGTAATGTCATATGAAAAGAGTGAAGTGTTTTTTGAAACTTATTCAGAAATTTATATTTAGAAGAGAGGGAAACTGTCATGGTGTAGATTTGATGGGTTTCTTTTCTTAAAAAGAGCAGGGCCAAGAGGGAAAGTTCTGGTTTATATTTTTACAGAATCAAGGCTCAGCTTCTTCTTAAACTCAAATTGCCATTGATTTTAACAACAGAAAGAAATGAGCCTCACATTGATTTTACACAATGACTAGAAATTGGATTTCATGTGGCAAACTGTTCTTGGATCATGACTAATTACATCACTCTGGGTAAAAGCTATTAAAACCCCTGTAGCTATCATGTTCCCCTTTTAAATGCTATTTTATCTGAAAAACATCCCTTGTTAAGGGAAAAAAAAAATTCTGTACTCAGTTCTGTTTTATCCACTGGAGAACACTTCTGCATTCTGTAAAAACTGTAAGCAGATGAGTGAAATTACAGATACCAGGAATGATGGCTGGAGAGCAGGGTCACCCTGGCTTTGTAGGTCAGTGCTTGCCAGCAGACTTACGATGCAGGGAGTGGTATCTGCTTGGAGGGCAGCCGCGGTGACTCAGGTGCGGGCGTTTGGCCCAGCCCTTCAGGGAAGCTTGTGTTTTGTTTTCCACAGCTTAGTCAGTGCTGCCTCACAGCCTCTTGCCTCAGGATGTGCCGTTGCAGGCCACTCCCTGAGGTACTTCAAGGCATGTTTTTTGCTGGTGAGGCCAAAAGTTTTGGTTAAAGGCAGGGACAGGTTGGGCTTGACTTGGTTCAATGCTCCCTCCTCTTCTGGGAGCGCCTGGGGAGGTGCCCAAGGTGCAGCTTGAGCTGCTGATAACATCCCAGTAGATCTGTAGGGACTAATTATTCATGTCATGCCCTCTTCACACTGCTTTAGCCTTAGCTGAGATGTTCAAGGCAAGTGGTGCCAGGACACAGCAAGAATCTCTCTGGGCTGCATGGTGGAGATGGGAAGGCAGCACAGGGCTCCTGAAATGAACAGGAGGGGCAAAGTTCTGAGTGTAGTCTTGAAAGGGAAAATAAGGGCTGGAAAGGGAGTATCTTATGAGACTTCTGCAAACCTTCTGGACCTTAAGGGAGAAAATCAGTGGCATTATTCAAAGCCTCCTCCCTCTGAGGCTGAGCACAGTATTTGTACAGTAGGTATCATTAGCAGAAGCTTTGGTCGGTAAGAGAGTGATAAGTCTCTGCTTGTGTTTAAACGGTCCAGATTTTTGTTATAATTTAAATTTAATTATTTTAATTCTAGCAGCCGGTGCTAGACATGGCTGTCCTGACGCCATACCTGGCACAGCATCTCGGACTTGCTCTTACCTGTTGGGAAGGGTAGTTGGCTGGGGCTCAATGGACATGAGTCAAATAGAAATTTGGGACCCAAATTGCCTCCATCCTTGTCTAGTACCTAATCTGTTGGTCTCACTTGTGTGCAGGTCAGTTTTGTGTTAGTAACATGAATCTCCACTTGGGATTTTCTAGCCCTACTGACTGTTCCACTGACTGATGCCTCTTCCAGTCTAATTATCTATGCTCTTCTAACCATGACTATTAAGTGCACCCTTACAGCCCAGCACAGGGATGTTTGAGCCTTGGTCACCAGAGGAACACAGAAGTCTCTTTCTTCATGCTGTATTTGCATCTTAAATTAAGAACAGACTGATCTCTGTGGTCAAGACTAAAGTTCCTCTGTCAGAACAGTTTGATCCCTCAGATGAAACCAGATCATAAAATCATTCACCCATTGCATATGCAATTTTTTTCAGCACCAATACCAACATCGCTGGCCTCTCTCTGCAGGTACTTTCAGAACATCCTCTTTTTCTTCTAAATATATGTACTTCCTTCCTGTGCCTCCTTCCTTTTTACATTACATGGTATCACTAAAATCACAAATATTTATGGTGTTGGATGATCAGTTTAGTTAGCTGAGAAAAAGAATCAAAAAGGAAGGTCAGAAAGTAAAACTGAAAGCTGATGGAACACTGGAAAGAAAACAAAAGGAAGTTATCTTAAGGGGAAAGCTGAGGAGCAGAAAGAAATTGGGTAAGGTTTGAAGATATGGTAACAAGGGAATGCTGCCTGGAAAAGAAGCTGACATTTTGAACAGTCTAAATAAACTGTAGAACTGTAAAGAATGCAGCCATTCACATAAAATCTATTGTAACATTCTCTTTTTGAAATGCTCTGGTGGCAAACCCCAGAACCATATCTTATTTTAAAACAACAACAGAAGTTGTAAGCTTAACTTTCTTGGAAACCTTTGCTAGCACCATAAGTCCAGCCAGCTGAAGGCCAACCATCTCCCTGGCTTCACCAAGCACCTGAATCCTCCTACTGCCAAAGAAAGGCAAAAGACCAGAAGCGAAAGATGCCAGGGGCTGTCACCACCAGCTGGTCATGGTGCAAAGGGCAAATGGTGGGAGAGCTGCTGAGCATGGTAGGAAACACAGCACCCTGTGCTCCAAGCCCAGCAGCAGCTCATCAAAAAGCCCTCATCATTACTGATCCCTGGTGCTTTTTTTGTAGAGTGCTAATCATCATCTGGGCGGTTTTCCAGCCCATGTGATTGCAAACTGCTGGCTGAAATTACCTTCAGCAGTTTGAACTGAATTTGATATCTTTCTGCATGTCCTAGGAGTGCTGGGAAGATGTCTTCACATCATGTCGTGACTGCAGCTCCTGACTGAAGGCATGTAGATGATGCCCTCCTCCCTCTACCTCCGTCATTTTTTTCATGTCTTAGAGCAAGGTGGTTAATAATGTTGCAGTGGTTTCAGATCACACAACTGGAAATTGCTTTCAAGGTTCAAAATGTAGCCTTATTAAGAGCTATATGCTTCCAGACAGAAGAAATCCCATATAAGTGCTACCTAGTATTTAAGGAAGTGTAGGTGCAGGAAATTTGACAGAAGTGCCTTGGCAGCTTCCCAGGTGACTGCTTCCGTCGCCTGTTTGCTGTCAGCCTGCGGGATGATGATGTAAAACTTGTTGGCTGGAGGGATGTAAATAACTAGTCCTCTGTCACAACTGCCACAGGCAAAGGCAGGGCAGGACTCATCCATGCTACAAGCAAGGCCCAGCAGCAGCCCATGGCAGCAAGCCAGGGGAGCCATGGGCCACCTGCCTCCGCTGCACTGACTCCCAAAATCCTAGCACTTGCCTGCTTGGGTCCTGCTTTGCTCTTCCACGTCTCCCCAGGACCATAAGCAAAGTGTCTTGAATTTTGCTTATGCTGATGAGAAATCTGGAGCTGCTGTCACGTGTCCAGATTGCAAATGGTAACTCATTAATCACAGTGCTTTACCCTGAGCGTACTACTACAAGAAAAGGGACCAAATTCTTCTACTGGCTCTGTTTGGGCAGTTGCACAACTTCCAGGAGATTAGATGAGGATCTGGCGCCTAATCTACCAGGAGAGTCACAATTGCTGTTCAGAGCTCCTCCTCCCAAATCCTTTGAGCTCTCGGGCAGTTTTCCTGTTTCAAATTGCCTTGAAAGTATAAAAAAAGAGTAATCTGTTGAGGCAAGCTTGGCTGAATGTTTCATTGTTCTTTTGTTTCTAAACACGTGGAAGCTGGTTTACTTCTGCTACTATCCCATTACAGAGGAACAACTGCTTTAAAAAAAAAATGTGGGAAACACAAGGGAAAACAATTCTGGTTTAAACATGAATGACCACAAGCCTAAATAGATACGTCTGACAAAGAAGAAAAACTAAATAGATTTATTCCAGCTATCTATGAAGCAAACTGTATATTTTTAAATCCATAAGAACAGATTGTTTTCAATGCATGTTCAGAAACAGTGGCATCAGTAGCAGGGAGAAAAAGTTTTAATGTTTTGCTGGGGGAAAATGGCAATGGCACTTTCCGTCTTTTTCAGCGAACCATTCTCCAGCTGTGGCAAACGGCCAGTCATGGCCAGGGCACGCTTGCATTTCTCCCAAAAGCCATGTTTCCACTTTCCCCTCCCAGCTGTAGAGTTCAATGCTTGCTCCGAGGTCACTGAGTAAGCCTGTTAGACAAACACAAAGGATTATTAACGTTGAAATATTCCTGAGCTGTTCTTGTGATTTTTTTACAATATTACCAAGGATATGCTAGTGCAATATTTCTTTCCAGGCAGGAATTGCAGAAGCCAAACACACAATGATAATTACAGATATATTTTGTCATCCACATAGGGCTTTACTGAAAGTACAAGAATGAGCTCTAATGCCTGCACACTCCTGTGCTTGATTTCTTACTCTTTCTTCCAGAATCCACGAGGAATTTAGCTTGCAGCAAGAGGTAATTTTGGGTTTGCTATGAAAACAGCATAAAAGAGTAGTTTTCACCTTAAAATCTTAAATTGTTTGTTAATCTTAACTACCACAAGATGAGACTAATTTAAGGAGACCACTTAAAGCACTTTACGACCTAATTACACTTTTGTGTCCTCTGGCTTTAAAGAGGCTTTAAAATGTGGATATGCTGCAGGATATTTTACCTTGCCAGAAAGATGTGTATGTAAGGACATGTGTAAGTAGTGCAATAACCACTGTCTTCTGTTGCAGTAATTTGAAATTTTGTGCCATTCTCTTACACCTTCTGCAAAAGGGACTATTGAGGACATGGCCTAAATGCAGTCACCTACTGTACTTTCTAGATTTTATAAAGGGTGAAGCTTTTATCAAAATTAAGTTTTTTGTGACTTTTGTATTGCTTTCCCTGTTCTTTTAAAATGCACAATTCAAATGCAACATTCAGAAGGGGTGAATGCTCTTCAGAAACAGCTTTCTCTCTCCACATATTTGATACTAATATTTGCTGTAGTGAAAAGGACTGGGCAGCAGGCAAGCATGATGTACTCTTGGTCTGCCTTCTTTTAAAAATGTTAAACAAACTGTTTCCCAAGATATATTCCATGTGTTTGCAAAGGACTTTAAGGATATTGCCTTCATACATTAAAACAAACCCTGAGTGCGGGTGTAGGTTATATAACATCACCAGCAAATGCATAAGCAGACAAGAACAACAAAAGATAATCTGTTTACCCATTCCAATTGCAAAACCCTCCTGCTGGATGACTCTCTGCTGTCACTTATTGTCTGTGTAATGCTGAGGTAACGTCAGTGCTGTAACTCTGCATTTATAGCAAAGGTGAGAGAACCCAAATTTAGCAGCCTGCCTCATGTTGATCTAAAATGCTCTGGACATCCATTACTGTCAGGCAATGGTTTGCATGGCTCTGCACAGTCTTCATAGGTAACCCATCTCTGCTTTGAGGTGTGATATTTTTTAAACAAATGCCATATAAGGGCAAAATTGGGGAACAAAGTATTAGGTCAATAGCACTGGAAACATGTCTTGCTCTGGAAATTCCTGTGAAGGAAGAGGGGAAGTGCATTTGTGTTTAGAAGATCAGGAGGGTTTCTCCAAGTACTACACATGATCTAGGAAAAGGGTACCAAACTGGAAGCTGAAAGCAAGCATCAGCAGAAATGAGGATGTGAGGATATTGCTTATCACGAATTCGGAATATAAGGAGATGTGAATGTTCTGTTCTGAATTAGCTAAAATCAAATTGTTCATGTGACTACCTGTCTGTCATCTGACACAGGTAAAGACCCCACAAAACATTTACAGATACAATCAGATTTGAATGTACAAATTTGAGGAAGCATGATAACTCCCATTAAAACTCCTTTGTCTTCTGTCCTTTATCCTCCCCTCTGTGCTCCTCCCTCTCTCCATGTTTCTCCTTTCCACCACTCATTCCACCTCAGGCCTTCAGAGGAAGGAAGATCTGCTTTTCTGCTGTCAGCTACACTCTTACCCCTGGCTGCAGGTTGCTACCAGAAGTAAGAGGTGTGAACTTCTGTCAACCCTGCAGCTTTCCAGAGGTGCTGGCATTTTTTGTGGGTCCTGAGTACACCCAGAAACAGAGGAGCAGGGAGTCAGGGAGTAGGGACATCTTCCCTGGAGATATCCACCTTCTAAACATTAGGACATGCTCCTTACATCCTCTCCAAACCTTCTGATGCAATATTTAGGGCCCAACAAACTATTGCTTGGAGAAGATCTCTTTCTGCTTTTAGTCTGAGATCCCTTTTAGTCTGTGATATTCAGAGCAGACCTGTGATGCTCCATCACACACAGCAGTGTTCTGGATGCCTAATCTCAAAACACAACATCACACAACATTTTCTGATCTTTTCCTCTCCCTGTTTGTATATGTCTCTGCTATAACTTTGTCCATTGGACTAAATTAGAAACATGCATGCAGCTGAATAATCATTCATTTTGTACTAGTGGGTATCTCGTACAGAAGAAGTAATAGCTGAGGTCTTCTTCAGGTAACTGGAAGAAGCCTCACTCGATCAAAGTGATTGGAGTAGTCAACATGGATTTGTGAAGGGGAAATTGTGCTTATCCAACCTCATAGCCTTCTATAATGAGATGAATGACTTGGCAGATGAGTGGATGTTCTTTTTCTTGACATTAGCCAGGGTTTCAAGACCTGTAACATCCCCATAGACAAGCAGAGAAGTTATGGGCATGATAAGTGGAAAATGAGGTGGACCAAAAACTGGCTGAATTTCTGGGCTCAGAGGGTTGTGATCAGTGGCACAAAGTCCATCTGGAGGCAGACTCTAGGGGGTGTACCCAAGAGCTGATGCTAAGGACAATATTACTTAACATCTTCATTAATAACTTGGGTGATGGGACAAACTTAGCAAGTTTGTTGATGATACAAAACTGTGAGGAGTAACTGATGCCATTCAGAGGGACTTGGACAGGCTGGGGAAGGGGATAGAGAAGAATTTCATGAAGCTCAGTAAAGAAAAATACAAAGTCCTACACCTGGAGGAGGGAGGAATAACCCCATGCCCTAGTACAGACTAGGGCCCAACCAGATGGAAAACAACATTGCAGAAAAAGGCCCTGAGTGTCCTGGTGAACAAGCTGATCATGAGCCAGCAATTCTCCCTCATGTCAAAGAAGGTTAATAGTATCCTGGGCTGCATTAGACAAAGGGTTGACAGCATGTTGAGGGAAGTGACACTTCACCTCTGCTCAGCACTGGTGAGACCACCTGGCATGTTGTGTCCAGTGCTGGGCTCTCCTGGACAAGAAAGGTGTGACCTTACTGGAGTGGGTCCCATGAAGTGTCTGAGAGATGATTAAGGGACAAGAGCATCTGTCATATGAGGAAAGGCAGAGAGAGCTGGGACTGTTCGGACTGGAGAAGAAAAAGTTCAGGGGATATCTTGTTGGTGGGTATAAATATCTGATGGGAGGGTATGAAGAAAGCAGACCATCTTCTCAGGGGTGCTCACTGACAGGGAGAGAGGCAATGGGCACATACTCAAGCACAGGAAATTCTATCTGAAATAAGAAAACACTTTTTTACTGTGAGGGTGGTCAAACACTGGCACAGGTGGCCTGGAGAGAGTGTGGAGCCTCCATCTCTGGAGATACTCAAAAGCCACTGGGACATAATCCTGGATGGCCTGTTCTAGCCGACCCTGTGTTGAGAAGTGGGGCATGGAGTAGACCAAATGATGTCCAGAGGTCTCTTTCAACCCCAACTGTTATGTGCTTCTGTTTTGTAATTTCCAAATTGCTATGCTTTCGAACTGGACTTTCTTTTATCAGGAAAGCAAATCAGTTCCCTTGCTCTACAGGGAACAGGCAGTGATATTAGACCCTCTCCATGCATGAGAACATCTGTTTCCTATTTCAGACACAAAGTCAAGATGCAGCTTTCAGATGTTTTACAAGAAATTGGACTTGAAGACAGTGTGTGTAAAAAGAACGTTTGTTATATGAGACTCAAATGATGCTTCATTTTCACAAGGTTGAATCATAAATTTCTGAGGCTTCATTGTTGCCTGGAGCTGTAGTGCTTGATCGGCCTCCTCATCTGTGAAGGGCTCCTTTGGTCCTGTATAGTATGTGATGCACCATCAAGTACTGCTGGATGTAACCACAAAGGCATAACATAGCTCTAGCTCTGTAGAGAGCCTGGTAGCAAAACCAAGAAAATATTTGGGTACATGAAATTTAAGATGTGATTCTGTGTAATTGGTAGATATAACCTGGTTTTGCCAGTGGAAGCTGCTGGGAGGCACATATGCTACATCTGCACTAGAAAATAAAACAGTCCAAGGGGGCCAACACGCCTTAAGGCCAGTTCAGCCTGTATCCATGTGCTGGTTTTAGCTAGGGTAATTTTCTTCACAGTGGCCGGTATGGGGCTGTGTTTTTCATTCATGCTGAACACAGGGTTAATTAATATGGAGATGTTTTTGTTAGTGCTGAGTAGGGCTTACACAGAGCCAAGGCCTTTTTTCTTTTCGTACTGCCACGCTGGCAAGGAGGCTGGGGTTGCATGAGAGGTTGGGAGGAGACACAGCTGGGACAGGTGACCCAAACTGATCAAAGGGATATTCCATACCATATGACATCATGCTCAGTGTATAAACTGGGGAGAAGAAGTAGGAAGAGGGGGACATTTGGAGTGATGATATTTGTCTTCCCAAGTAATGGTTGCGTGTGATGAGGCCCTGCTCTCCTGGAAATGGCTGAACTCCTGCCTGCACATGGGAAGCAGTGAATTAATTTCATGTTTTGCTTGAGTGAGTGGCTTTTCTGTTCCATATTAAACTGTCTTTATCTTAACCCATGAGTTTTCTAGCTTTTGCCCTTCCAATTCTCTCCTCCATCCCACTGGTGGGGGAGTGAACAATCAGCTGTGTGGGGCTTAGTTGCTGTGTGGGGTTAAACCACAATGCCATACAGCTAAATTCTCCCCCTCTCTAAGCATTGTGGCTGCATCCTGCCTGCCTGTGAGACTCTCAGGCCAAGCCTGCAGAGTGCAGGGCAGCTCGGGCTAGGACCATACAGGGAATAAGATAACTATATGTTTTGTGTGCATACGTGGCCAGCCAGGACGGTTTGCTTTCCTTGGACTGTATGTGAGCCTCAAATGTTTTCCACCTAATGGTACAGCTGGGTATCTGTTCCATGGTTCCAAGCAACCAGTAATTCTGTCAAAGTGGCTAGTTAATATTAACAAGCTGTTAAAGCAGTGTTGCCCAAGATGTGACCTGTACCCATTAATCAGGTTATAAGGCTTGATTGGGAAGGTAGTTGGGGCATGAGAAAGAGCAAGTAGAGATGGATTAATACATTACTTGAGTAGTTAGGGAAAAGGATATGAATGACTCAGTTCATCTAGAGCAGGAACATGGAGCAAAACAGTTGAAAATGCACTGAGGCTTTCCTTATATCCTGCTTAGTCAAGGCTGTTAGAGAGGTAGTTGGTAGTCCTGTGGGAGCCCTGAGTCAACCCAAGAGACAAAGCACCTACCTATTCTGTGTGGCTGCTGTGAGGGCTGGGCAGGCTGTCAAGGAACAGAGTAACATAGCTGTGTCTGGTTTAGCTGTCTCCTGTGCAATGCTAGTGTTTAGAGGGCTCACCCAGAAAGCTGAAGACTAATTCAATTGCATGCTCAGCCACTAACAGCCACCACAGGAGGAGCCACCAGGCATGGGCAAGGCTCCCACCAGAGAAGGGCATGTGCATGCTGGTGATCGGGAGTTTACCTGCTAGGGGACCTCTTCTGAGTAGCCTGTATTCTCTTCTTCTGTAGTTCTACTAGTGACTGCTTGAATTCTGATCCAGCTCCCAAAGCCCAGGATTCCTAACCCAATGCCTACCTGCTAGGCTGAAGTCTGTCCTTTCTCCTATGCCTGCTTACCAAGTAACACTGAATTTTGTAAGAACATAACTCAGTCAGACCAGAGAACCCATATTTTCTTCCTGGCAGATGTGGATGCTTAGAGAAAGAACACAAGAAACAGCCACTGCAAAATTATCCTTCCCTGACATATTTACCGTGTTTCAGCAGCCTGTGTGTGTGGATTTCCCTGGACTGAGATGGCACACAGACAATGGTAACCAGAACACTGAATATTAAACCAGATAATAACAATAATAAAAATGACAATTATGATGCCACTATGCTAACTACTGTAGCCACATCTTTTCCATTAATTTGACTGATCGCTTGGCAAGCCCTTTCATATTTTGCAATGATCAATTCTGCAATTTACTTAAATGATTTAATTATATGTACCTCTATCATGCTCACCCCCCAGACTCCTATTTTACAGGAGAACAATTTCTAACTTCCTTTATCTCCCTTATTATAAAAGACCTTCTATTTTTCTGAAAATTCCCCTTTGACCTTGGCCATTGCTCGCTCTGTTTCATGTGCTTTTAGATTAGGCAGGAAGAAGAGAAGATACAGTAGTGAAGATGTCAGCACAATGCATATTCATGCACAGATTTACAAATATCTTGTTTTGTTCTCTGTGGTATCAAAGTCCAATAAAGAGGATGGAGAATTTCCATCATGTCCTCTCTCTCCACCAGAAACCCTTTAAAAACTACATTAAGGAATTGATTTAGATACTCTGCGTGGAGATTATGAGGACTTGAACCCTCAGAGGCAGCAGCGCATCTGACCTTCCACTTTCTAGAAGTGCCCTAAACACAGGGGTCTAATAAGAACTTTGAAGCTAAGCCCTTCTCAGAAAACAGAAAGTGACCACTATTGCAGTTTGTGGATTGCCTATTGCTTACCTTCCAAACTGAATCCCTCTGGGACTTGGGCATTACTGGTTTGGGCAGTGACTGGACCTACACAGGTCTCTTGGTGCTCTCCTCTGTCTGGAGAGCTGTGTGCTGAGATGCCTGGAAAACTTGAAGGTCTAATGTGAGATGAGTTTGAAGCTCAGATCCTTGTAGAGGACAACAAATGAGCAAGGGTCTGATCCCTCAACCCATCTTGGAAAAAAAAGTCAACATAAACAGACTTTTATCCCTCCTGATCTAGGTAAAAAATTGCTGCAAGCCTGCAAAAGCCTAAGTCCATGTTAGGATCACTACCACAAGCAATGTAAAGCTTCACCTGCTGTCCCATGGCTGCAGGACACAGCCATCAGCACAGTGCTGCATAACCCAGCTGCTTCCCAACCTCACCATGAGAAGCTCCCTCTCAGCACTAAGTCCTGACGTTTCAACTGAGGCCATTTTCGTTTTACCTCAGAAATGCTGCATTCTTTTTTTTTTTTTGTTTCTATCTGCCACACAGAGAGAAGCAGAGGGAGGATGGAAATTCTAGCTTTTCTTGGGAAGAAGGAGTTGCTAGGCTTTTTTAGCCTAGAAAAGAGTTGCCAGTTGCATACCCAAAACCGGTTCCACAGTAGCCAGACACAGAGAAGTTCCTGCCTGCCTTGCTGCATGCCAAAGAAACGAGCTAAGAATATGAAAGCATTCCTTGGCAATCACTTGACAATGTCTAAATTGGAAGGAGTGGCTTAAAATTAGAGAAGCTTTTTTTTTTTTTTGAATTTTCTTTAAAGATAAAATTTTGCAAACACAAAAAGGCCTTCCATCCCAAATTACATGCCAGCCTTATATCCCTTGAACCATCAGGCTTCACAGACACTGCCAAACTCTCCCTACTGTCTACATCTTCCCTGGCTTTCTTCTCTTTTGCTCACTCTTGGGTTGCCTCCTGATTATCTTCTCAATTTATCAGATGGGTTAACCCTTTGCTGGGTTATCCTCATCTTCTCACCACCCCTATATGTCCTGCAGGTCTCCATTTCAGCTATTCTCCTGTCTCTGAATAAAAGCAGAATTTCCTTTGCTTGTCTCCTCGCAGACAATTTACAGCTCACTCACTCTTTAGGCCACACCAGCCTTCTTCTTCACACACTGAAATCTGAGCTGCCACATAGACTGAGTTTGGACAAACTGGAGACTGGAGCTCTTCAGCACCTCCCTCTTTTCCTTTTCTTTTTTTTTTTTTTTTTTTTTTTTTTTTTTTTTTTTTTTTTTTTTTTGTTAACCATGGACAAAAAAGGCCAAACACAGTCTTGTAGTTTGTGCGCTGAGTCCTCATGTCTAGGCTGCCTAAGCCTTGCAGAGTCTTCTTTCATAATGCAAAGTAATGAGGCATTTTTAGAGGACTATTTTGTGGCTCATGCCCATGTCTGCCTTCACAAGTTTTTTGTGTCTCTTCCACCACTTGGGCAATGGAAGCAGGCACAGCTTTGCATCCTATGGGTGCAAGGCTGCTGACATGGAGCTGCAGAGGGGCAGGAAGGCAAACGGGGTAAAATCAGGTGGCAGAGTTTATGCAGGAGCAAAAGAAGCAGCTGGACAGGAGATTCAACCATGGAGATTTGTTACCTGGGGAGAGGAGCAGGGAGGCAGGTTGTAGTCCTGAAGAAGAAGGTAAGGCTGGCAAAGAGGAAAACAGTGGCGAAACCAGCCTTTTTCCCTGGAAACCATCTTTGCAGTTCCTCTCAACTAGGTTGAGCTTTGCTTCTTGGAGCAGGCAGAGCTCATGGGAGCACTAGGACAGAGGAGCTGGGATATGATGGGTACATGTTATTTTTTTTCAACTCCTATCCCCACAGAAATCATCAGGCAAGTCACAGGACTGGGAACTTGGTGTTATGTCAGTGTTTCCTGCCCCATTGAAAACATTTTTGAAAGTAGCTGCTAAATCATCAACTCCTATTGTAGGGCCTGTCATAGCAGCTGATCTCCAACTGGAGGTATGCCATGAAGACACAGCACTAGTATTTATCGATTTCAGTACTGCCTGTAGTGTCCTCTGGGAGGTACATGCCACCTGTGGTGTCCCAGGACACAGGCCATAGATGTCTTTTCATTACAGGTACCAGAGAAACACAAATCTGGCTGATTTTGAACCAGTGGGCTTCACCAGTAAAAGTTGTTTACAAGGAAGTAGCTAGTACAGACCAAGTTTATACACCCTTTGTATTTGTTGATGATAAAAGATAGGAAATGGGTGTACATAGGCTGTCACTAAGTCATTTCTCTCAAACTTTAGGCACAGATGAGGAAAAGTTGTAAAGACAGAGCAGTTCTATGACAAAATCTATCATAATGTTTTTCACTTCAGTTGCAATGAGAGCATCAGACTCACCACATCACATCATCCTATGGGCATGTCTAGAACAGCATCGTGCCTCTGGTTGCTGTATGTCAGCTCTGTGGTGTCGTAGCATGCCATTGCAACAGCCAACTTGGTACCAAAGTTTTCACATTACAAAGCTCTGTTGGCTGCATCAGGACAAAAGGGAAATAAAACCTCCCTTTCAGGATGGAAGCAGAGCTGGAAAGAGAAAACTCTTCTGCTGACATCCTGACTGCTGATATGCCTGGCAGATGATCCCCTCTGGACAGCATGGTCCTGGAGGATGTGTTCTTCTCCTCTGGAGAACAGATTGCCCTGGTATATCTTGAAAACCAGTACAGAGCTTTGTACAAACATACAAGCACAGAAGGCACACAATGAGAAACATGGCAACTTGCAAAGCTTTTCCCTGGATGCTCTTGTTGCATGGTTGGAATCTTCTAAGTTTCCTTTCTGTTCTGTAGATTTTGCTTTTCCAAGATAGGATAAGAAATGCTTTGTCCTAGCACTGGGTTGGGACTCAGGGCAAGCATCACACTTTATCAGCTCAAGACAAGGCCAAACACGCCACTGAAAGCCAGAGTCACAGCTGGAGGGACTGAAGTGGGTGCATGGCTGCCTTCTCCCCTCCTGGACATGCCACCTCTTTGAACCCCTGTGGCCTGAGTGGGAATGGTCAGGCACTGATGACACCACATGTACTGGGATGACTGGGAAGTGGAAAGTCAGGGACATGTGAGCACTCCCTTCTGGAGCTTTGCTTTTCACATGTACCTTTGGAAGTGGCTGAATCTCCACCCCAGAGGAAGTTTTGGGATATGTGCCAGTTGGGCTGCTCTGCAAACAAAGGGAAAAAGACAAAAATCTGAAATATGCTGATTTGTGCCACTCTCTGAGGAGGCCTAGGCAGAGTTTTTTAAAACAGTGAAGTTTGTTGTCTAGAATTGATTATTTTAAGAGCAAGACCTAACTGTATTTAAAAGGGGAATTCTCCTTCTCACCTCACATGGTTGTTCAGGAGGTGTCATGTCTGGAAGCACTGGGATATTACATGTTTTAATTTGGACTGTGGTGGTTTTGCTCTCAGCAGTGTATGGCTGAAACAAATGTTGGAAAGGGACAGGCTGGTCTATTTTCCAGCCTGTGCCACAGAATGCCTTTAAAAACACATACAGAGGGTCTACCCTGCTCGTAGGGCATCTACACGGCACGTCTGCCTGGAGGTCTCCCGCCTGGGGTGACCCCGGGCAGCCTCACCACTGGCTTCAGCTTCCCTTCACGCTTTCCCAATGGGAATGCAGCAGGCGAGGGTTGCGGAGTCACCGTGGCTGCTCCGCTTAGTGACTCCACCGGGACACTGGGACGTAAGGAGTTTGCACCAGCTGCGCGGGCTGGGGATAAGCCCACGAGTAGCAACTCGGGCAAAAATCCACTGAGGATTCTGACCTGGAATACCGCTGTGGCTCTGGCTCCTTTTCCCCTTTATTACCCCGAGAACAGCTATTTTCTCTTTCGGCTCACTGCACCGCCTCTTGCCTTACGAGGACACCTAGGGCTGGCCCTGGGCTTAGCAATGAGCTCCGTCCAACCTCATCCCCGCACTACGAGCACATCCCAGCGAGAACCCTGCCTGGTTTTCCGCTCTCTGTGCCGAGGTTATTTCACTTTGCTGGCGATGTTCACGCCGCCGAAGGTCAGGGCTCAACCACATCGGAGTTCCTACTACATTCCTCTGTTTCATCCTGTCGGGGTAAGAAACAGGCAGAAGTGGTTTGTGATCAGTGGTCCAGTTTGTGTGCAGCCACATCTCCTGCTCCCCACAGTCTGGAGCAGGGTCTGGAGAGCTGGCTGCCGGCTTGACCTGTCTCCAGTAACATCCCATGCTATCCTCTGTCCTACTGCTCTGTAATATCAGATGCCCTGCAGCTGATACCAGAGGGATGAGTAACGCACAGGAATGCTGCAGGGTGGGATGAAGGGTAGGAAATGTGGGTGATGCCAAGCCTTGCTTCTCCTCAGCAGAGAGGTTTTGTTTTTTTCTGGAAGGCTTTCCTGTTTTTCATTAGGCAGCTGTGTGACGGTCTCTGGGCAAGGAGTCCTAGTCCCTTACACTGCCAAGAAAAACACGGCAAGTTCTTGGCCTCTGAATGCCCATGTTGTGAGTAAGCTGGCAAAGATTAGATGTCCAGCTCTGCCTGTGCATGCACGGATGGGAACAGACAGGAAGGCATATAGTCCAACATAGAAAATGGTTGAAGGGAAAGAGAAAACGTAACTGAAAAGTGTTGGAGAACTTGAGGTCATCTTGGCACAGATGCCTCTCTAGTGCAAATCAAAGAGTGGGGAGAAAATGGGACGTCTCAGAGATGGCTTCTCTCCTTCATTCTTTCCTCCTCGCTGCCCCCAGCCACCTCTTCTGAATGTGACCTGCCAGAGCAACACACAGCAAGCTACTCCTTGCTGCCACACAGACTGGCTTCAGTCAGATAACAAGGCACTCTTTCAGATCTTCCATCAAAATCTGTACCATCATCCTGTACTATCAGATAAAAATCTAATTGCACTTAATAGGAGCTTGGACTTTTTCCAGAGTAAGAACAGTTGTTGCTTAAATATTTTATAAACTAGCATTTTTCCAACCAGAACACAAACACTTAGAAGTCAATGATGAGGAACTATCATGCACCAGCACTATTTTTTAGCACAATGTGTCTCTGGGTATTACCTTCACTTTCCTTCACTGGGAAGTGAAGGAAAATTCACTTTTTACCTTCTCACTGTCAGCATGATTTTAGATTTCCCTTTGGGCCATGTCACAGGGGTAATTTTTTGGAGTAACTTTCAGATACATAACTAAATTCAAGGGCTAAATTAACAGATTGTTTTCTAAGATTGAGAAAGTATAGCCATTTCTTGCTTAACATAAGTCATAGTCTCTCACCCAGCAATTTGTAGCTAGCATCTATGGACAGTTATGCTTTCTTCTGGAAAGACATTGGGTTGTTCAAAGGGAGACGAGAAGCTGCCAGTCCCATCCCTAAGCCCTTGCAGCAGGGATGGCAGGGTGAGTGGTGCAGCAGCAGGACCCCCCAGCTGCAGGGCACTCTGTGGAGCTGCTGCCAGCACCTGGAACCTGCCAGTGGCTCCAGCCAAGTGTGGTGCAAAGGGATACCTCATTATTTCTGTTCAGCACAGTGGTATCTCAGCAAGAAGGACCCAGAAACACCCCAAGTGGAGTGTGGCTCAGCAGTCCTGCCTGCAGCTCTGCAGGGTTCACCTTCAGGGCTACCCAGCTTACAGCCTTCACACTCTAGTTTACACAACCTAGTTGGAATGGAGTAAATAAAATAAATCAGGGGCATTTTCAGGAAACAATTTCTAATATAATTTTTCCAATATGGTCAGAATAAATATTTGATAAAGTCCTACCAGAAACCAAGTGGGTTTCTGTCTTATTCCAGTGAACAGTGTATTGGGTTCATGTGGCAAGGTTTTGGTATAAGGGGTGGCTTCTGTGAGAAGCTGCTAGAAGCTGCCCCCTGTGTGTGACAGAGCCAATACCAGGTGGCTCCATGATGGACCCACTGCTGGCTGTAAAGTAAGATACACAGGTATCTCCAGAAATGCCAAGGCAGTGGAAAGAATTCAAAAGTTTATTCAGGAGGCCAGAACATGAAAAAACTTACAAATACCTCACAGTGCTGTTAAACACTGGGCCCCAGGGAGAAAAAGGCAAGTTCCCGCCCTCTCCAGGGCCTTTAGTATCTTCTCTGTTTCTCTCCTGTCTTCCAAGGCCTCTCTGTACATGTCTGTTAGGGTTATCTCTCTCCAGCATAGCAGAGAGAGATAACACAGCTCTCTCTGCAACCCCCTCTGCACTGCAGAAGGGAAAAAACCATCTAATGCTCTTGAGAGGGCACTTTGCATGCTTCCTGAGCAAAATCAAGTTTCTAGCTTTCCCATTACGAATTCTTCTGAAATCACAACTGTTCCCTACACTGGCCATGGCTGAGCCCATCAGCAGTGGTGGTAGCACCTCTGGGATAAATATATTTAAGAAGAAGGGAAAAAACTGCACAACGGCACTGCAGCCAGAAGAGAGAAGTGAGAACATGTGAGAGGCACAGCTCTGCAGGCACCAAGGTCAGAGAAGGAGGAGGTGCTCCAGGTGTGGAAGCAATCTTTCCCTGCAGCCTGTGGTGAAGACCATGGTGAGGCAGGCTGTCCCCCTGCAGCCCATGGAGCTCCATAGTGGAGCAGATATCCACGTATGGCTCCTGGAGGACCCTACTGGAGCAGATGGATGCCCAAAGGAGCCTGTGATACCGTAGGAAGCCCACATTGGAGCAGGCTCCTGGCAGGACATGTGGCCCCACAGGGGATCCACAGTGGAGCCCTTACTTTTGAGATTTAGTTTTTATTTCTCATTATGCTACTGTGCTTTGATTGGTAATACATTTTTAATGTGTTGCTACCTACAAGCCCATCGTTTGGGGGTGCCACTGGCTTCCTAGTACCTACCCAAGTTCGTTGGAGCTCTACTGGCATTCTTAATGCTGTTCTACAGCTCAGGACACCAGAGACAAACCAAGAAATTGGCCCTGAGAGGAAGTGATGTAAGTTCACTGAGGCACAGCAGTGCATTTATATTGCATGCAACTATATGTAGCAGAAAAGGAGGGAGGTTTGGGACCAGATGCTTGGGACACTGCACCTTGCTTTTAATGCAAACATCATAATTCACATTAAAATTCAAGACCCTGGGGAAAAGCACAGTAGAGCAGAAGTCCATGGGGTTTAGCCCCAGTGGCAGGGAGAGGCACGAGTTCTGCTGCTGCCATCTCCAGGGCTCTGCTCAATGGCTGCAGGAACGGCCACCAGGAGGCACCAAGGAAAAGCACCCACACACCAAACACCAGGTTGATCTCAATACCGGCCCATATCCATCAAGAAAAGCTACGCTGTGGCACTCACAAGGATCTGAGTTTCACTGAGCTGTTTTACCCAATTGCTGCGGCCTTCAAAGGAAGGTACAGATAACACTTTAAATTTTTCCTAAATGAAGTGATGGAAAAAAGCCATGGAAATCCGTGTTGCTGTCATAGCTATGTACAGGGAGCACTGCATGAGTGGGGAGAAGAGACTGGACCAAAACCACAGAAATATTGAGTTTGGATGGTCTTATTGGGGATTATTGCCCTAAATTCGCCAGCTATAGCCCTGGAGCTCTAGCTCTGTCTAGGCTTTAAGCAACTGTGGCTCTCATTGCAGCCAGTCCCATCCAGCACCAAATTCTTGCACCACCTTTGCCAGAGTAAGCCCATGGTTCCAGCATGTTTTCAGAAAAGCCAAAATTTTCAGGAGAGTTTGCAGAGGGATTTTCACTTATTTGGTACTGCACAACCTAAACAGAGCTGTTTAATTTCTCTTTGCCTCATTGCCCCTTATTCTTCCCTGATTTCTTCTGTAGAATTCAGAAAGCACTTTGATGTCTCATGATGTTGTGTTTTGGTTATTTTATGCCAGTACAATATTTTGATTATATGATGTTTTACATAAGAAAAGGCTAAGGACCACTTTCCCCTCACCTGAGGAGTGGGGGATGCAGGAGGTGGCTGTCATGGGGGAATATCCAGGGCTACCAGCATCTGCTCCCAACTGACCTGTATATGTTAAAGACACCATAATTCAGTTCTTAATTTGCAGCTCATTGAATTCTGACAGAGAAAGTGTAAAGCATATAAAACATAGTCAGAGGGGGAAAACCCAATATCCCAACCTCTTGCTCACAGTGATGCTGTGCAGGCTGTAGGAGGGCAGCTGGGGGAACTGGGAAGTGACCTAGCTGTGGAGGACAGCCGCTCCCTGGGATGGCCTTTCCCCTCCCCTCCCCTCCCCTCCCCTCCCCTCCCTTTCCCCTTTCCTCCTTCCTCCTTCCTCCTTCCCCCTTCCCAGCAGCTTGTGTGATGCTCTGCTTCCCACTTGTGGCTAAAATAGTGTCGGTGACCCACCGAGGCTGGGGCTGTTGCTGAGCAGGGCTTGCACAGTGGCAAGGCCATTGCTGTTTCCCACTCTGTCCCTGGCTCTTGGAAAAGGATTGCAGAAATCCTTTCCCGCTGGAACTCAGCTCACACCATCTAGATAAATGCTGCAATAACCTCAGCTGTCACAGCTCCTGTGACCAACTTCCCGTGCAGGAGGAAGACACCACCTAGCAGGAGGTGCCGCTCCAATTTGATGCAAAACCATTTAGTGCATCAAATATAATCCACTTAAAAATAAACAAAATAACTGCAAACAAGAATCTTCAAGTGCAACTTCCACAAGTTGCATGATGCTAGTTTCAGAGGTTAGGTTGCTTTTACGGGACCAAAGTATTGTATGAAGCTCTTTCTGCATCACTTCCAGAAAGGCAAGCTGCTTGCAGAGCTCTGTGCACACACAGAAGGAGCCAGCCATGTTTTAAGGATTTAGGTAATAAAAGCATGGCTAAAATAATCCAGAAATAAATACACTTGTACATAAGTACTCTGACTCTCTAGAGAAAACTGGCATCAGAGTACCGTTTATAGCATCCAGAGCTCTGGAAATCATAGCAGGATTTAGCTGAAAACTGAGTGGAAGGCATGAAACTATATTACTGGGGCTGGACTGGGGCCAACACATTAGTAATCACAGGAAATGCCATGACTGATGCACTCCTAAAGTATTTGGACAAGGAATCAATCACAGTTCACCTCAGCTACTTGATGCTTCTTCTCCTCCCTTTTTACTCAGGTGACTGTTGGAAAGGTCATTAATCCCATGAAAGCACTTGATGACTGCAGGACCAAAAATCCCAAATTCATACCTCAAGGGAGTTTCTCTCATGTTCTCTGCAAAAGGTCAGCCAGAGCTTGAGGCTTGCCCTAGGGTTTGCTTCCCCACCTCGGAGTGGGTGCAGATACCACAGAGCCACCTCTAAGCTATATTCAAAACCAGTAGCAAAGTTTGCCTCCCCTCTCTGCAGCAACTCTGGTTTGCCTTCAGCAGAGCCCTCACTATGCCACACCATAAAGAGCAGGCTGGAGCACATACTTAACTCTTCATCTAGTGAATGTAAACTGCTTGGATACTGCAACCATGGATGTCTCAACAAACAGCAGCAGCTCCGTGTTTGATGCCTCTCATTCCTTCTGAAAATATGCATACAAGAAGTCATGAGGGAAACTTCCAGCAACAACTTTTAGGGCATCATGACAAAATGTTCTCTCACTTACAGGACACATAGTAGGCCAGAAGGGTAATTTGATATCAACTGAAAGGGAATAAAGACAGGTATTGATGCAGTACCAGCAGGAAAGCACTCTAACTATTTTTAGGGGTCTTCCAAGCATAGCGGCTCATGCTGTGCAATCAGCCAGATGCTACCTTGACAAGGGCAAGGACTTCTCTGTTGCAGAGGTGGCAGATCATTTGCCATTAGTCCTGAGAAACTCCACTGTGACGAAAGTGAGTCTGGATGACTTGTACTTGCAAGGTACACAACTCCTTTTTTTTGAATCTGAAAATGTGGGCTCAAGTCATGCAAGTGACTAACACATACTGCAAATTTTATTTTTATTTCCTTATTACAGAAACTAAATCAGTATATGCCTACATCTTAAGTAAAACAAATTCACCACTGCAGAAAAAGAGCATTCTTTTTATTCTCTAAAGAACACCTGTGAACACAGAATGAAGTCTATTTCAGTACATAAAAGCTTCTTCTTAGTGCACCTCTTCATTGCAGTTTCTCCATTAGTTCTTTTAAAAAAATCATTACACCTCAGGTATTTATATATGCTTGCATTGAGCTTTGCATCATCTACCCATAATGCAATTCACATCTAGAAGTCAGTTACGAAGCTAAATCAAAAAGGCCCCTTAAGTTGGCTTTATTTACAGTTGCAATGGCTAAATTTTAAATACTTTACAGTCACTCCCAGCACCTGCTCCAAATTCAAAGGATTAGTGCATTCCAAAATTTCTCTTTGTAACTATTTTCTAGAGGGGAGTAAGTTGTCCAAAACTACAGCTATGTAGGTACCCTCAGCTACCAACATCATGTACCTTTTTAGGAAATAATCATGCTGACAAAAATATTTATAATAATGAATGACAAAAAGAAAACTCAGCCTTTAGGAAGAATGGACATGAGTTTGGTTTTGTGCTGCAGTCACTGTCAACTGTGGGAACATCAGCAATGTGGGAGAAACAGGAAACAAGGAATGCCAAAGTCCAGAGTGGGTGTCTCTGGTTCCTTTGTGAAGAGAGCTTTTCCTCCTCTATTTCAGCACATCTCCCATTACTACTTTTTTGTTAAATCCTTGGGCAAATTTCTGAACTGTGATAACACACATTTATTTCAGAGGGGAAGAAAATAATGATGCATCTGCAGGCAGGCTGACTTGCATTATCTGAATAAATACAGATCTGTTCCTCTGAGTTTTACAGTTTACAAGTAGATGCAGGTCTTGTGGCAACTGAGAAACTGCTGTAAAGATTAACAATTAGGATGCACATGCGTTTATCTGTTCTTACATACTTTCAAAACCCAAATGTAAGGAAAAAGTTTCTGTGATTCAGTTAGATCCAGAAGAATTGGTTTTTTTCTTACACAATAAGGTAAATTACTTAGCACATTCCAGGTTAAAAAAATTACAGTAAACATTCAGTAACTGGAATGCATATATAATATACAAGTAACATTACATTTACAAAGCTGTTCAGGGCGATTTTTCTTTCTAGAATAAGCATAAAAAAGTTACAAGCTAATTCACAATAACTTTAGTTACAATGTTATTAAAATACATTGATGTTAATCATAAAAATATTTTACTATTTACATGTATATTGTATAAACCTCAGCAATAAGAATATGCCTATTTCAGGATGCCTTAAACGAATATTTAGGCAGATCAGCCCATTATATAGTGCAGTAACCCTGTTTTGGTCTTCACACCATGAAACTGTACCAGATTCACAGCATCTTCGCTAGTGCTTTGCTAAAAGGCTTAAACTTTTTTTTATTTAAGAAGCATTCATTCATTACAAAGAGTCAGTTTTGTTTCCACTTTGTTTCTTATTAAATCCCGCCCCCAACAGTTCAGGACACTCTGCCTGGCCTTGTGCGATTTGGTTGCATTTCCAAATAAGGCTGTAATTCATTTCGTCAGTTATCACACTGTCTTGCTTGTAGGCTGGATGCTGTGCGATAAATTCCCTCATCCATCGAGCAACTGTCATTAATTCTCCTGTGGGCAAGGGGAAGTCAAATGTCACAGTTTATATATCTAATTTAGCATCTACAGTTCTCTGCATTATATACACAGTTAAAGAGTAGTCCATGCTTTCACGAGAAACACTTCTTGTTTTTCAAATATGGCTAAACTTGTTAGGCATAGTTAAGCTGACATACCACTGGTGATCTAAAAGCCATTCATCTGGTGCAATCTTCAAACTTTCAGATGTTGCAATGACATAGTGCAGAGAGAAGTAGCTACTGGAACAGGTGTTACCAAGAGACTGTACAGCAAGATGTCCTAAACATTTCATTTAACAGAATCTGACTGAGATGAGCCAACAGACACCTCTACACAACTATATATACAAAATAATTTTGTAGTTCATCCAGCTCCGCTGCTAGTTTTGACCTGTCTACCTTTGCTTACTATTCTTTCTCCCTCTGGCAGCTACTCTAGCAAAAAAAAGGCAGGTTCCCAATTGTACCAATTTCTGGTTTGTACACACTGCCTCTGCTTCACTACACAATACTTGGAGTGGTCAGCAAGTGCATAAAGGTCCCCAACACTATACAGGGTCATTGAAGAGGACATACCACTTGCAGGAGAACTGATATTCCTAGAAAGTAGCAGCTGGAGGCCAGGCTGCTAAATCTTGCTCCTGAATGCCGCATATGCAGGCAAACCTTAACTACTACAAGTTTAAGGTAACTCTGACAGCAAGACATTAAGATAGGCTGATGGGATGCTCAAAGAGCCTAGCAAAACTTTTATGGCTAGCTACTGGAACATCAGTTTCCTCATGAGAGTGGAAAGAATCAAGGACTTCCACCACAGAAGTTTTCAGTTTAAGAATATTATAAAAAGAAAGAGGAATCTAGCTGGAGAAAGCATGGAGAAACACACAACAAAAAGTAAAAAGCATCCAAGACTGTTTAAAAATATGCCAGCAGTGGTTTTGAACAGAGGTACATGAACACAAATGAGAAAAATTGCAAAAAATACAGGAAAGAAAAGCAGAATAAAAAAGGTTATTAGAAATAAAAATGTCCTTTAAAAACCAGAAGTCATGTTTTAAAGAATGAGGCCAGAATTTCTATAGAATAAGAGGGAAGAAAAAAAAAACAATACCCAAGAAACATTTTTTATTGAAGGCAATAAAAACTCACAGGAAAACTTTCTCATACCAACAAGAAGCAGGAGGCCTGCAAGAAAAGCAGTGGAGCCAGGAGATGAGCAGAGTAAGGCATAAAAAAGAGACACATTCCTGGACTGAAAGCCTTACAGGCTGTCTATGCAGGAGGAGCTGGGAGCAGTCCAGTGCACACCAACATAGACACCTAGTGGCCAGGCACTCCCCATCCTTGTCACAGTGTAAATGTGCAGCACAGCCTGTGGCTCTCAAAGATCATACAGGGATAAGGCACCATAGACTGACAAAAGGTGTGAGACAACTTCCAAGCAAGGAGAGACAAGACAAAGGGAATCGCAAGCTCAGAAGCGACTGAAGTTGTTCAGAAGTACTGGAGAGGTCTGAACAATTATGAATGTTGATGAGACTTGAGTAGAAAAATGTGCTCCTACAACATAGGAACTAGAAGGCATATCATGGAATAACTGGGAAGAGCATTTAAACTAAACACTCAAAACTACAGGAACTACTTTTTTTAAGTGCATATAATAGAACTGTGGCATTTTTTACTGTATGACTTTATGGGAACCAAAAGTGTAACTGCTTCAAGGGCAAGGCAAAGATCATGGAAATCACATTGTGACCCTTCATCAAGCACTGTTGACTGCTGCACCAGCGTTGGCCGAGAGAGCTCCCACACTGCAGGCAGCCGGGAGCCAGGAGAGCACAGCAGGACAAGGATTGCTTGATGCTGCTGTCTCAGTACTGCTCTCATTAATATTTGGTGGTGGTCAGCACCTGCTGCCTGCCTACCAAATCTGTAGTCTCACTGAGAGGTGGCAGTCACACACCACCTAGACAGAGACCAGGAGGGCAATACCCAGCTGTGCTGCAAGAGAGGATGTAACTGAAGCTCAGATGGATGATATCAGGGCAAGGTTACAGCCACAGCAGCTAAGGTGTCAGTGTTTTAACTCACGAGTGTTGTGTTCACCATTTGAAGAGAGAAATCAGAAAAATGGCCACTCTTTGTGGACATGACATGCTAGACAGGTTGCAGATCAGGAACATTTGATTTAAGATTGAGAGTAAACTGGAATACTCTAAAGCTCACAACTGAGAAACATCATGGCACAGTAATACAATAACTAATTCTTTTTATTCTGTGAATTCTGGCTCTTAAGAAGCATCATTTAAAAGTCATTTCAGTTCATTAGAGCTAAACTATAAACCCTAGACTCTTATCTACCTCACTCTCACACATTTTAGGTCTGTGTAAATACATGAACTGACTTTTGCAACGACTGCAACTTTGCATACCAGGTAGCAAAGCTGTTCTTTGGAGGGAAACACCTGCCAGTAGGGGTTGGACCCAGGTCACTTATGCATTCCTTGTTTTTTCAACAGTATTTCTCTGAAGGGGAAAACCCAACAACAGACAAGCAAATATTTAAAAACTTATTACCATTCTGAAGTACTGCTAAAGTACTGAATTACCAGGTGAGAGAAAGTCCAGATTTCCAGCTCAGCTTTGAAAAGGTCTTTACCTAGAATACCCATGCTGTAGAAGTTTCTACAGCAATTTTCAAGAACTAAAAAGGAATGCAATACTTAAATTTAAAATTGGGGGGGGGAAAGAAAAAAGTCTTGAATTAAGAGACTAAAATTATTTTGCTAAATTTACTACAAGGCAGGTGTTCAAGGGATTTGCAAAGAAAAAGTTAAAAAGCTGCTGAAGTCTGTACTAAGCACTCAGTTCTGAATTAAAGTTCAGCCTACATCTTTTACTCATTATACTGCTGCATTTTAAGAAGGAAAATAAAGTCTTTATACCACCTGTCTTGAAAAACATTGCAACATGGGAAAGACCAGAAAAGCCTGGTTTGCTCTGTGTTGAAGGATTTTTGCTACTTACAGAAGGGCTTCCTTATCAGGGAGCTAAAGCCTATGTCGTATGCTTTAGCATACCTGAGTTTAGACTTATGAATCCTTTGGAGCAGCATGCTTTGGAGTCACACTAGTAACACCAAGCAGGCTACCAGACCCAGCCTCACTCTTACACCTCCCAAGTGACAGGGAAAAGTGGGTTAGTATAGGTACAAACTACTACAAAGTGGACAATACACTGGCAAAAGCAGCAGTAAGTGGTGCTGAACAGAGAAATCTTGGATTGGACATATGCTACCCTCTAAACTTTATTGGTTACTAATTTAAATTCTAAAATGGATCACTAAACATTAATAATCAAAATTAAACAGGATCAGATTAAAGCCAGAGAACATGCTCCAGTCCTTTGCTTTCATGATTCAACACTTAAACCAGACAGCCACCACTGCCATCAGTTTTACCCAACTGAAAGCAGGAAAATGCCAAGAAAATCGATGTCCAGAAATGTCAAACATACCAGAGGCTCTCTTTTTTATTAGCTTCAGGTAGTTTAGGATGGTGCACCTTGTGTCCACATCCACTTCCATATTTTCAAGATAGGAATTCAAAACTGGGATCAAACCAGGAAAGACTCCTTCCTGTGTACGAGAACAGAATCAGCATAAAACACACTCAGTCTGGTTTCTGGGAGGGCAGAATACAGTGTGTTCCAAGTAGAAGAGGCTATGACCTTTCCATTGATAATAGTATCAATGCTCATCAAGGTGTACTCTTCTGTGTCGGTGCTTGCCCCGTTCTGTGCAGAGCCACATCCATCCACAACAGCATTTCCTCCTTCATGGGTGACAAAGGGAAAGGACGGAATGGTTAGAAGGCAGCAGGTGCACTTACCATTGACAACAGTGTTAGTCAGATTGCTTGTTGTGATACCTTTGCATATATCTTTCCTGAAGTAAAACATTCCCTGTCGGACAGCATCTCTTTTCTGGGCCACTTTCATGTTTTCATCCACCTGGCAAAAGAAGTATTTCAGAGATGTGTGACCCTTTGGAGCAGTAGGACTCTACCAAACTCTCACATTTTGGTTTCATAAGTTGAAACATCTACTATGTTTCTTATTATTTCATCGCACAGGTCAAGCTGTGGAGATAAGTTTGATTTCATTCTTCAGTGTCCAGTACAAACCCACAAAGAGACGACTTTTTATGAAACTGGGTCTCCAGCGAAAAAAGGTAATGGTTTCCTGTTAGAACATGCTATGCTAATTTAAGTTTGGATGAAAACACAGGAAAATTTGTGATTAACACATTGCATCCCATGTGGCAGACTTCTTTGCATATTTAGATGCAATTCAGATGAGTACAGAAGAAGAAAATTGCTATTTCCCTAGCCACAGCTTGCTTCTTTTATTAACAAAATTATTGCTGCCTTTAGAAGAGTTATCACCGTATTAAACAAACTTTTGGAAACAGCATTCAAGTAACTTTGTATGGGAATTGTATCTATTCCATTCCCAAACATCTGTTAGATATTTCAACTTAAGATTGCTAGTAAAGAAGTTCTAAATTGCAGACTTCTCAAAAATTCTGCAAATGACAAAGTACATGTGCTCTGCAAATGACATAAGCATTGCTCTGTCTTTCTGGATGGAAGATTTTGTCCAGCTTATTTGGTCAGTATGTTGTCAGGGAATTAACATCATACAGCTTTAGGACATCGGCTTTACCGCATTGTCTTCAGAAGAAAGGATATGGATTTGCTGAATTCTTTGTCTGACCTTTAATTAAGGACAATGCAAAATCTTTACTTCTTACCTTTCAAAGCTTTGTTTTCAAATGTCTATTTTTATTCATATTATGAAACTTATTTACACAACAGGCTGTTTTGAAAGTTTGAAAGAACTCCAGTCCCAGCTGACGAGTGTTCAACCGCATTCAATCAGACAGCAAAGATTAGTGTGAGATTAGCCCCATAACTCCCTATTATTTTACTTGAAAGAGGTAGGCTTACCAATGGTTGTGCAATTCTATGTTGCATTACCTGCCAAATTACTTGGTGAGCTCAAGCAATTTTAAGCCCACCAGTCCCCCAGTTCTGTTCAGATTCTTTCAGCACCTAATCTCTTTTTCACTTTTAACTAGTAGTTAAAAATTGTGTCATTTTGAGACACTTCAAATAACAATGTAACTATGTAATATAAGTGCTAAATTGCTGCATTATTTATCAAGTCTGAACTCCCTGACATCTCATTTCAGAAGTCATACCAAATGTATGGTATCATTACTGTAAATTTACAGCTTCAGTGTTTTTCTCCAGTTTAATTAGAAAACACTATGAAAAGCCACAGGATACACGGTTATGCTGTAGCCAACACAACCGGGATTTTCCAGTATAGAGTTTGTCAAAAGCCTTCTGCACTACAAGACCTTTTTTAAAGTTACCTATAACACTGCAGGAATATACATCTAAAAAGACATTTTTTGGTCAAGGGCCTCAGAAAGAGGATATGTAGGGACAGTTTCACACAAAACAGTTCAGCAATTTTGAGGACAAGATTAAGGCAAAAGCACATTTTGCATGGCTGGTCTGTCTAAATACAAGTCACAGCTGTGACCAGAATCAGCAGTATTTGTTTCCACTCAAATACTGTGTAACACTAAGCATGCTGACTCCTCCTTTCCCTCTCCACCAGATACAAACAAAACAGAGAATAATAGCATGAGACATAGGCAACAATCATGCTAAAATAAGTATCTAAAGTTTTTATTTTGTCCTCCACGAGTTATTTTCCCAACCATGTAAAATGCTCCAAACATGCCCTTTTCCCAGCCTCCAAACAGCCTTGTGGCCATGGTATTTCCCGACATTTCTGCAGTAGTCAGACACTGCTAGGCACCACAGAAATTCCTACAGCATTTAAGTTTAATTCCATGAGACAACAGTAAAATTGTTTAATACTGTAGAGTTGATATCAATTCAAAGTACTGCTATAGATGAAAACTGACTGAAAGATAAAATGACTATTCTGTAAGTGCACAAATATTATTTCCTAGCTTGCAGGGGATAAAAATCAGGCAAATACATTGCATTTATTTCTAATGGATCTGATCTTTCACACCTACCTTGGACAAAGGAATGAGAAAATCCAGTTTATACGACAGAATCACTCTGGTTAGCAATACCACAAACACAACATACGCAGAGTTTTCAAAGTCTGTTAACTGGACCTAGACATGAAAGGATTAGAAAGTCAATTACTGTAGTGAGAACACACTCGTGCAAGTAGTCAAATATTGAGGACAGTTTAAAACACTTTGACTCGAATGTTCACGTTGGTGCTTGTATTCACACACACACACACACAACTCACCAAGATGGTGACGCACACACAGGAATCATCAGCAGTGACTTGAAATGCACAGCGCACACACACATGCTTCAACAAACTCAACCTTCAATCCGATACCAAAACACACTTGTGTTTCAAAAGACTATCTAATAAGCTGCACCTTCAGGCTCTCTGTCTAATTACAGATGTATAGTAGCTTTTAAATTTCCTTAAAGGGATTAAATTCAGAGAGCTCAGAAACTGACAGCTACAGAATTAAAGCACTCATGAAAAACAAAACAATGACAGTAGAATTGTTCAGTACCAGGAAATGTACTGGAAAAATACAGTTTCTAGAAGCTAAATGGGGCTTTGTTTACTGTTGCTTTAATACAAGCCTAATTCCTTTCCCCATCGCCCCAAATCCATTAGCATGCGTTGCTGTGCTGCAGTGGATTCACCTGTCAGTTACATTCCCACAGTTCACGTCTGATTAAACACTGCTGTCCACTTCACTTGCATCTAGCAATTCAGAGGGGAGAAACCACAGCACAAGTAATAAGAGTTTGATACTGGATGGCACAATGCCTGGTACTTTTCCACTTAAAAGGAAATGCGCTCTTGTGCATACTGACGTCTTTCTTACCTCCATAGGTCTGAATTCCACTCTCCATCCAATATCTGAATTGGGAGGTGGTGGCTTAAACCTCATTGTCTGCCAGTTTGTAGACTGAATATTCTGCAAAGCACATGAAATAATCTGTCACAGTCAAGATACACATCATTCTATAATATAATCAAAGAAAAATAAGCAGATAAACTAGAGTCGTAATATTTTTCTTGGAACAGCCAATCAAGTTAGAGAAGTGCTTCCAAAGTGGCATGACTTCCTAAACCCCCCAGTGCAAGTACCCATCCTAGGAGCAAATATGTTACACTTTCTCATGCTATTGTGGTTGAGTATTATGTACAAGATACTAGGGCACCAGTATACAGCTGACTTTTTTTTTTATGAGGGGTTGACACATCCCAAACTAAAAATACCTAATATCACCATGGCTATTATCTCACAAAACTGCAAAAGAGAGACGTTTCTACATAACTAAAATGCAAAACAGTTTTTAGGAGGCCACAAAAACAGACAGTTCCCCTTAACACTGATATATATAGCCATAAATTGGTCTCTTCTTATTTTATTTGGTTTAAAGTATAAGCTATCACCTTCTAAATAAAAGATTAAAAAAAATAATGCGCTTATTACTGCAAAGTCATGCTAAAGAATTAGTTGAAGTGAAAGTGCATGAAAAAATTCTTAGCTACTACAGCCATCCTCCAGTTAAGCAGTACTATAAAGAATAAACAACTATATATATGAAAATATTTACTAAATTCCTCCAAATCAGACATAACCTCAAAATGGTCGGATTCATTTGCATCATCTAGATGTATTCTCTCCTCAAACAAAGTCAATGGGTCTCGAATGAACAAGTGTGCAATATGCTGTGCCAAAAGGTGGTCAATACCTACAAAATGAAAATTCAAACAATTCACACATATCAAAACAGGCTCTAGGAAAAATTTTTTTACAAGACTGAAAACATCCAACTCTGCAATACTACCTTCAACCCACCACATCCTGTTAAAGTTTAAATGATGACTTCAGGAAGGAAGGAAATGATCAAAGAGAAAAAAAAAAGAACAGGTTCTTGTTTGGAAATGGCAGTTGAATATTGGTGTGGCTGCCTGTTTCTTCCTGTTTTCTGATGCACTCTGTGCCATGTTTCCTAAAGCAGTTCTGCTCTCTCCATAAAGATAAAATATTAACTTCAGCTTGAGAAACTCAGTTTGATGCATTAGGGACAGTTTCTGTTATAAATGAATCCTTTTAAAAAAACTCTCAAGATCACGCCACATAGATACTTCCTGAGTAGGAGTAACTCTGAGGGCTGCACAATGATTGTAACAAACAAGAACAAAACCAAAATATCCCCACACACTGCAAACAGAATTCTTAACCTGCTCATAATGAAGCAAGCACTTACCTTCCTTTATTAGGTGCTCGTAGATATCTTTGTCTATTGTCAAATCAATGTCATTGTATTTCTCACCACATTCAGATAGATAACTGTCTATGGAATCATATCTGGATTTACTGATTCTATAATGGTTGTTCTTCAGTGGCTATATAATTTAAGAATACAATATTTTAACAGCTTGTTAACAATGTTACCTACGTTTCGCTCACTAATGACACTTATGTGAGAATTATTACCCTGTTTAAAAAAGCCCTACAGTCTCAATTAAAATTATTAAAAAAGCATGAGTCTTAAATAGGATCAATAGAAAGCAGTTCTGGAATTATGACTATTTTGTTTGCAGACATATGTATCTGAGCAAAAAACCAGTCATCACACATTGACTAGAATTCTCTAGAAGTGGAAACTTCTTCCTGATGTAATATACCATTACCCCAAGTACCTGGAAAGCATTATTACAACTATTGCAACACATACCAATACAGTTTCACTACACGTACATTGTTAGAGATGTTTTTAAATTTAAGTAGATTTTTAAAACTATTTATTATTAAAACTATTTTCTAAGTGCCTTGAATGCAAATTCCTTCTTAGAGAAACTTTAGGTTCAAGTTCTGACATCTGGTTCTCTTCACATAGTTCTAGTTTATATTACTCGGCAGCACCTGCTATTTAATCCAGAGTAATTTTTGCCTTTTGGGCTTAAGCACAAACTGAGAAGTTTCATCACAGGGGGCCCTTTTCAGCAAGCTGTGGAGGACGGGGATTCCACACCTAATTAAAAATATATATCTGCTAAGACAAACTGTACAACCAAGGTGAGTGTTTACACCATCTTTCCTATATTCTCCAAAAAACCCACTATATTCCCTCTTTAGGGATTCTGATGAGCACAAGCAGAATTTGATGCTAAAGGAGATTTAACTTTTTTACCTGAAAAAACCCAGACATCTACTACCTAACATTACTCACCTCTAGCCCTCTCTCTTCGCGTGTTCGATCATCTACAGATGCAGAGATTACTCCCCAGCGACAGTCAATATCAGACACGTAGCCTCTGTAGAATGGAGATGCAGCACTCAATGCCATCTAAAATAAAACAGTCTCATATGAAAACAAAGGACAGGCCAAGGAACCAAAAGCAAAATACAGCCCTACTGGAAAGGGAAACATGCTGCTCCAGAAGTAACTCAAGTATATACTTCAGTGTAACGTACAGCCAAAGCCTGTATAACCGAAAATTTCTCAACTGCTACCTCCAGAAAATGCTTAGATGGAGGGCTGCATTACTGAAGTGGCATCTGACACTCTCCAAATGTTTTTACCTCTACAGATCAGCATTTAAGGAACACAAAAATGACATAGGCAGAAGCAATTTTGTGACAAATCAGCAAGTATTCTGCTTGCACACTTTGAAACTTTACAAGTTCACCTGGCAGGCATTTTATTTTGTTAATTTTTGTTTGGCCAAGCACCTTAGCAAACAGCTGGAACATACCTCACTCAGGGCAGGATCTGCTCAGCATCCAGACCAGAGAGATACTTTATTTCTGTAACACCTGCTATAAACATCTGTTTATGACCACATGCTTACAAAAGGGACAGCTTTAAACAACTTAAGCTGAAATTCTCTGTAACACCAGCGCAGAGTTGAAAAATTAAAAATTGTTTTCAGGAGTGAACTTGCCTTGATTCCAAGAAAAACCACCCCAAATGTATTTTTAGAACTACTCAACAGGAGTCTTGTGCATGTGGGAGTGAGGGCAGAGGAGAAGAAACAGATACGAGGACCGGGAAAGAACAGGTATCATCTGTTTTGTGGTGTCATTTGCACATTAAATAAATAACACAACTCATGTGACAACCTAGAAATAGTCTGACACTTCTCCCAGAGCACCAAATTTGTGAGCTTGTAATTTAAATTTTATTTTTTTTTTACAATTTTATTTTTTTTTAAGTAGCTTTTGACACTAAGGGAGAGTTCATCTGACACATGTCCATTACTTACCACAATGGGACAAATTGTGGCTAGCTGATCATAGAGATACCTTGCTTCGGAAATGCTGCAAGCCTGGAATGTTACCTGTTGGAAGTAGTACAGTCGCTATCACCATTTCTATAATCATACTACAAGCATCGTCTTCCTAGATTTAAAAATCAATGATATAATAAAATGATTTAAATACCAAAAATTGTAGATTATTTTGTTTGGTTGGTTGACTTTGGGTGGGTTTTTTTGTGTGGATCCTCCTCCTACGTCTTGGGTACATTTTTGCCCCACCTATCAGTAGCATTTATATTACAAGCTTTTTTTCCCACGCTGTTTCCATGTTTATTAAAAGATTGCAGACCATAAGTCTTCCATAATGAGGCTAAATATACAAACACTTGCCAGAATCAAAGAAAACTGAGTTAACATCTACAATACACATGGGTTGGTAATGCACCTTCAGGAAATAAGCCAGGAACCTACTTACTTAGAACAACAGTCAGACTTTACTGTAGATCTAACATTTGTTTTATGTGACGCTAATCCTGTTTAAAAGAACATTTCAAGATGCCTTTGATCCTGCAAAACTGCAAAAAAATAAATATCTGTGTGTCTACTGTAACTTTCATTAAAAAAAAGTCCAGCTTTGCCTGTTTCAGAGGTCAGAACACAGCAAAAGATGGAAAATAAATGTTACTTGCAGCAACCATTAATACTGTGGAAATCCTACCACATATAGGCCACTGGAAAATATAACTGCTTTGTAATCTTTTTGTGAAATTTGCTGAGAGCAGCATCAAACACAAGATACATTTCTAGTAGCAGACCTTACCCTCTAGACTTCTCAAACCAACACTTTATGCATTTTAAAAATGCAGAGTGATCAATCACCTCAAAAGTCTCTTCATCTTAGCAGTTTACATATCAGAGGATAACTCAATTGGGAGTGTACCCCTGTACCACTACCACTACATTATACAACACACTTCAGCTCTAGATCACCATCACTGCTTGTTGTCCTGAAGAATGTCAGCTGAACATAGACTTTCCTGTTCCACAGATAATAATGAGTTCCACAAAACATAAATGTTCTTCTCAGCTTGCCACTGAAAACCAATACAACCTCAAGTTAAGACTCAAAAAACCCCAAACCCAACCAACAAATCCCTCCAAAACCCCCGAGTTCACTGGTGCCTCAGTGGTGGGTTTTTCTAGGGGGGTGTTGGTGACGGTAGTGTAGGAAGAATATGGGATTTGTTTGTATTTGTTTTGTTTGTCTTTTTAAATCTGCAGCCAACATTCACTAAAACATTCTAAGTTAGAAAATGGTTGTGCTGTAGACAATATATTTCTTCTGTGTCTATCCTTCAAGTGGCTATCACAAAAAAATCCAAGCAAACAAAAATCCACACTTTAAAAGGACAAGATTATTTAATTCTCTTGCAGAGAAGCAGCTAAGTATGATTTCTTATCACTAACTTGGGACATTCAGCACTAGGGAGCTAGCCTTGGAGTGGAGGTGGGTTGACAGCCACCTATATTCTCTCCCCAGACACTGATATTTGCCTCCTCTTCTATGTTTATTCCAAACCACAATAAATATGAGATTCAACATGGTTTCTAGACAAACATTCCATTACAGAGAAAAAGGGCATGGCTGTCTTCTCCAGAGGAGGGCTATAGGCACTGCAGGGGCAGCACCTCTCATCCCACTGCCAGTGCAGGCTGTCCCAGCTGAGCTCATCAGGACATTATTTTTAACCCTGGAAATACATCAAACCAAGTTGTAGCTTGGTGCACAGCAAGAAAAAAAGGGACAAAACAAAAACCAAACCAACAGAACCACTCCCAAAACACAAAAGGAAGTATGCATACTGCAAACTACTTTATAAAAAGTAGGTGGGGAAAACATGTTTTCTTCTAGTCAGTTATCAGGAATTATCAGTTGATCCAGAAGCAGCTGCCAGCCTTGTTTTCATCCTCCCTTTGACGATAACAGGACTACCGAATTTGAATTTGGCCACTGATTACAAGAATGGGGACTAGTGAAATGGTATTCCTTAAACAGGAATTTACTAATTTTTTTTGAAGTTCATACAATGACTGAACGATAAGGTTGGATTTCTTTTTTTGGTCTTAAATAAGAGAGAGATGGTACAAAATATGCCATACCAAACTTAACACTTTGTAAAACCACACAGTATTATGTACACTTCACTACTTCATCAGATTCTCCCTAACTTGCCCTTACTGACAAGAAACCATACTTAGCAGCTGTCAACAACTTCTATTTATTTGGCTTTCGTAGTTTTTCAGTCTCAAAGGGAAGTGCTTTTTATGGGGTTATTTCTGCCACTGCTATGAAACAAGAAGAGCCTGGAGAATTTCCCTTAATCCCTTACAGACTTAACACTAGCCTCTTCCTAGCTCTGCTTCCAACATGGTGGTGGCAACGGCACATTTTATTAATGTCAAATATACTGCAGCTACCTAAAGGCATCAGTCAGCCCCCAGCATCAGGCTGACAGAGAAACATTAAAAACAAACAGAAATTGGAAGGATTAAAGCACTCCCAATAATCAGCACCTGGATTTAAAGGGAAGATACTGTAAGATAGGAGTAACTCAGGCAAATGAATGAAAATAAGAAAACAGGACCAAGAATGTCTCCCAACACATAGTAACAGAAGATAGCTATCCATGTGGATTTGATAGGTTCGTGGTACAAGCAGGGAGAAGACAAGTCCTTATCAGATAGATAAAATATTTAAGAATGAGAAACTTTATACAGGAGTTCATGATGTTTGTAAATAAAATAAAATTATACAAGAGCAGAAAGCTACTTATTTTAAAAAATATTCCCATGACCTCTTGCCACTCCCTCCTTTGCTGTTCTAAGAATACGGAAAAAGAAAAATACCCAAAATGAATAACCAAAAACTCCCTCACATTCCTACAAGACAGCTCTGTTTCCATCTTCACAGTGTCCTTTGGTCATGCCTGAAAGATGACCAGAATGGAAGATGATCTTTGACACTTGGAAAGTGCTCTAGTTCTAGGAGCAGGTACTTGATCAAATGAGGTTTGACCCTTCCAGCAGGTCATCCAACCACATTTGAATATCAGCAGAAAAGAAACATAATGCAAACAAATAAACTTGATGTGATTGACGATGGCTGGATGCCAGGTGCCCGTCAAAGCCACCCTGCCTCCTGAGCTGGACAGGGAAGAGAAAATGTGACAAAAGGCTCATGGATAGAGATAAGGACAGGGAGAGATCACAGAATCAACTAGCTTGGAAAAGACTTCTGAGATCATTGAGTCCAGCCCATGACTGAGCACCACCAAGTTAACTAGACCATGGCACTAAGTGCCATGTCCAGTCTTTCCTTAAACACTTCCAGAGACGATGACTCTACCCCCTTGCTGGGCAGCCCATTTCAGTGTCTAATCATCTCACCTGTAAAGAATCTTTTCCTAAACTTCCCCTGGCGAAGCTTAAGACTCTTGCCTGTCACTAGTTGCCTGGGAGAAGAGGCTTACCCCCATCTGGTTACACCTTCCTTTCAGGCAGTTGTAGAGAGTGATAAGGCCTCCCCTGAGCCTCCTCTTCTCCAGGCTAAACACGCCCAGCTCCCTCAGTCACTCCTCACAGAACATGCGCTCCACAACCTTCACCAGTTTCACTGCCCTTCTCTGGACATGCTCCAGCACCTCAGTGTCCTTCCTGAATTGAGAGGCCCAGAACTGAACAAAGTACTTGAGATGTGGCCTCACCAGTGCTGAGTACATGGGAAGAATCACTGTCCTGGTCCTGCTGGTGACACTATTCCTGATACAGGCCAGGATGCCATTGGCCTTCTTGGCCACACTGCTGGCTCATGTTCAGCTGGCTGTCAACCAGCACACCAAAGCCTTTTTCTGCTGGGCAGCTTTCCAGCCACTCTGGCCCCAACCTGTAGCACTGCCTGGGGTTTCTGCGGCCAAAGTGCAGGACCCAATATTTGGCCTCGTGCCATTGGTCTCAGCCCATCTATCCAGTCTGTCCGGGTCCCTCTGCAGGTCTTCCTACCCTCCAGTAGATCCACACTCTGACCCAACTCAGTGAGGTGAGATTCACCATTTACTGTCACAGGCAAAACAGGCTTGACTTGGAGAAATTAACTGAATTACTAGTCAAATCAGAGTAGAATAATGAGAAATAAAAACTAAAACACCCACTCCTCCCTTCTTCCCAGGCTCAACTTCACTCCCAAATTCTCTACCTTCTTCTGTCCCAGCAGCGCAGGGGGACAGGGAGTGGGAGCTGGGGTCAGTTCATCACATGTTCTCTCTGCTGCTCCTTCCTCCTCAGGGGGAGGACTTCTCACACTTTTCCCCTGCTCCATCATGGGGTGCTTCCCGTGGGACAGTCCTCCAAAAACTGCTCCAACAGGAGTCCTTGTCCTAGCTTCAGCTAGTTTTTCAGTTAATTTTGTTCTTAATGGCTGGAACAGTGCTGTGTTTTGGATTGTACGAGAATAATGTTGATAACACACTGATGTTTTAGTTGTTGCTGAGCAGGGCTTACTCTAAATCAAGGACTTCTCAGTTTCCCATGCTCTGTCAGAGAGCAGGTGCACAGAAAGCCAGGAGGGAGCACAGCCAGGACCCCAACTGGCCACAGGGATACCCCATACCATATGACATCATGCTCAGTACATAAACTGGGGGGAGTTAGTTGCAAGGGGCCGATTGCTGCTCAGGGACTGGCTGGGCATTTGGCAGCAGGTTGTGAGCAACTGTATCACTGAGCATCACTTTTCTTTTGAGTTTTATTCCCCTCTCTCTCATTTTCATTACTAGTACAATTATATTCTAGTTTATTTCAATTATTAAGCTGTTCTTATCCCAACCCATGAGTTTCACCTTTTTCTGACTCTCCTCCTCACACCACCAGGGGTGAGGGTGTACATGTGTATGAGGGAGCATGGTATTTATTTACTGGGTGAGTTTAAACCACGACAGCCCTTCCCATGGGCTACACTTCATGAACTGCTCCATAGGGTGCAGTCCTTCAGGAACTGACTGCTCCAGCATGGATGCTCCATGGGGTGACAGGTCCTGCTAGGAACCTGCTCCATTGCAGGCTTCCCACAGGCCTCCTTCATGCATCCACCTGTTTCGGTGTAAGGTCCTCCAACAGCTGCAGGTGGATTTCTGCTCCACTGTCATCCTTCTGCCTCATCACGGTCTTCACTGCAGGCTCCAGGGGAATCTCAGCTCTGTCACCCAGAGCACCTCCTCATCATCTTTCTTCACTGACCTTGGTGCCTGCAGAGCTCTTCCTCTCACATGTTCTCACTCCTATCTTTGGCTGCAGTGCCATTGTGCAGTTTTTTCCCTCCTTCTTAATGTATTATCCCAGAGGTGCTACCACTGTTGCTGATGGGCTTGGCCTTGGTCAGTGCTGGGTCTGTCTTGGAAACAGCTGGCATTGGCTGTCTTGGACATGGAGGAAGCTTCCAGCCACTTCTCAGAACAGCCATCCCTTCAGCCCCTCTGTGATCAAAACCTGACCAGCCAAACCCAATATACCCGGATTTTAAAACTAGATTACCAGACATAACATTATATTTGTTCTTCTATCTCCCCTTTTGCCCCAGTGATGGAAAACGCATCAGTTGAATTAAGAAAGCAAAAGTAGACATAAGGCAAGTCTTAAAACGGGAAGCATTTAGGGGAAAAAACATGCAGAAACATCTTGAAAGCATATGCACTTTACCTGGAGACAACAGTTTCCCATTCCAAAACCCATAGCATCCATGTATATATAGTCTGGCTTAGCTGCCTTTGCTGCTTCTCCATCATCATTAGGAAACGTTTCGATAAATGGTGATGGTGTGTTCTTATCTTTAAATACTGTGTGAAAAATACAGGTAACAGTAAATCAGAGCAGGAGATTGAACAATTATTTTAAAAAAGCAAAAAAAAAGATTGAATTTACTCACTTGGTACATTTATCACAACCTTTTCTCCTCTTCGGTGTCGAATGTTTCTGGTCAGTGTACTACAACAAAAAAAAGTTCGTGGAATTATCTGAACTTTTCTCTTTATGCAGATGTTTTTGCAGCTAATTGCTTAACAATTCTGAATGTCAACAAATTCAGAATGTCAACTTCCTATTTATTTTGAGCATTTTCCTTCAGGATGGTTCTTTTCCTGGTTTAAGGTAGACAACACCGATTTTTTATCCTGTGAAGTCAGTCTTATTTTGATGGACTTCACAGTACTACGCTGATAAAACAGTCAGAACTAAAAGGTAAAGACCTGAAGAATAAAAGGGCAAGTTAAAAGGTGTGCTTAGTTTTTAAATAGAATAATTTTCATTTTTCAAAGTCTCACCTTACAGTGAAAACCCCTCTCAGACTATAGAAGTACAACATGATCCATTTCAGAGTAACTAGGGCAAGCTACTGCCTACACTGAGATGTCGCTGTGACATACCTGAGAGCTGGATTAACCATGATGGGAAGCATTTAGCCACACGATTTCAAACCGGAAACAATTTGGCAGTAGCAAAATCAAAACCTTTTGCCCCATAACAGCATGAACTATTATATAAGGTACTTGAACTTAACAGTTTACTTTTTTAAATCACTTTGAAAAGAAAAAACATGTCATCACAACCATTTCTGTCCAAGTCCTTACAACATCTGCAACAACTAGACACAGTGCTCTCTATTGCAGTAATGTAAAGAATTTGCAGGTGTGTCTAAGATATTTAGGCAAAGAAAAAATATTCAGCTTCTCATCAGACTTCTCAAATATTCTTACCTAAATCTAGGATGTTTATTGATGGCTTCATCCGGAAAAAAGAGGGATTTTGAAGCTCCTCCTTCTACTGGTGTTGGCTTATATTCCGGCAGTGTAAACCCAGGACACCCTAACCTATGTAACACAACAATGAGATCCAAGCTGTAATGAAAACAGACTGTGATTTTAAAATGGTCAGATGATCAGAGATTAGGATCCTAGTAGACAACCAGCCAACAACTAGCTTCCATGGTGGTTAAGACAGCCTTTTTTTTTTATTTTTTCAAACGACTACTCTACCATTATGGACATTTTCAGTGGCTGAAGCAGGAGACTGCACAGCATTATGTAGAGTATATACACGTTAGAGTGTGTCAGCGCTCGTCACTAATACTGACATGCAACTGCATTCTGTGCCTTCAAGAGTTTCTCTAGAGGATACAGGTTAATGCTGCTGCTGAAGTCATTTATCCAGCTCTGCTCCCAACAATCCACCCCTGTTAAAATATATACCTAACCAACTCTGTAAGAATCAGAGGTAGTTTCAAGTGATATGTCCTGAGTTTCATAGCAGCTTGTAATTCTAGAACTCTAATAATTCCTATGAGAGGAATGTAATAACCAAAGAAAAAATGCAGCTATTAGTGTAAAATATTGAGAGAAATGCAAGCTAATCAACTCCATTTAAGTTTCAGAGTCACCTGAAACAAAAATTAGCTTTCAGTACAGCTTAGACAAAGGAACCGTTGGCAAGGTGAAGGTAAAGAAGCAGAAGATTAACTTCTCCATGCTGCCCAGTAAAAAGGTCAAAGATTATGTTATCTTGAGAGGCTCTACTATTTAGATGGATAAAAAAAAGTTATAGCTTTGTTTATAGCTGATAAAGCTATAAACAAAGTACACAAAATACTAGGAAACACATTTCTGAAAATATAATTTATTCTCAGCATGTATTTTACTACTGTTTTCTTCTTCCTAGTTTATGCATACAAGTTGTCCTGCAACTTGTAAACCCAGCTTCATTACCTATGAAAGTGCTACACTGCAAACTGCATCCTTCCGGTCCTCAAGACAGAAAACAACTTTCTGGTCCAGCAGCAGGGGCTCACAAATTTAACTAGAGACACTTACCTAGCATCTAAGCTAGAAATTTTAAATATTTAAGCATTTTCAGATTGTTAATTTTTAACTGAGTTATTTTTATTTGAATAAACTTACTTCTTTACCTTTCTTCTGTCAGCACTCTGACAAGTTTTTTTTCCTTTTCAAATGCACAGTTTTTTTTATTATACGCACGTGTACATGCACATATGCACACAGGCATATGTACACGTCATTGTAGAGAGAATGTGGTATAAAACTCCAAACCCATGAAACCTCAGAAATATATTAGCAAGACTCCAGTCAAACCAAGAGGCCTTGAATTGTAAGATAGTGAAAGGTGCAAGAAAGAAACTAAATTAGGCTAGCCTAGGGAGAGCAACCTCTGAGGTACGAAACTATGTTTGGAAGGATGCATAAGTAATAAACAAAGTACATTTTATTATTTACTAGCTTTTACTGAGCTTTTAGCAACACATTTACTGAGGTGTAATGTCTTGCTCCTCCAGTGATGTAAGAAGTATCTATTTGTATCTATAAAGCGATGAAGAACTCTCCCTTTATTCCCTGCAAAACTGGGTCAAAAATGTTTGTATAGAAAATTTATTTAACGACATAATATATTTATAAGGTTGCAGGGAAAAACCCTCACAATTCTGTAATACACTGAGAACTTCTTAACCACTGGACTTTAAATAAGTTCTTATTAGACCTAGTACAGCTCTGATAAAGAGAAAACAGCATTCATGGGGCTCAATGCAGGCATTTTGGCACCTGAGCTTCACTGCTAAGTCATATTTTGTACTGTTCCTGCTCTCAGCAAGAATTTAGGGCCACTGCATTCTGTATTACCCAAGAAACTAGCCAGTAAGGTCAGCTCTTTCTCTTCTACTGCAGAGCAACTTTTTAACCATTATAAGCATAACTATCTTCATTCACTTCACTGACCAGGCTAGTTAGAATGAACATAATAAATCCCTGCCTAGAATTATGTTTTAAAGGAATGCATAAAGTACAGTTTCTCCTAGGTAATGAAGTACATCTTGAATTTAATTTCTTCAAGTATGTCTTAATAACAATAAAAAGGATGAGATCTACCCTTTTTTGTAAGGGTATTATCCACCCAGGAGAGATGCTCTCCTTTCTAGATTCAGTAAGTACAGTATTGTATTATAGAAGTCTTAAGTCTGTGTGTTCCAAACTACCAGAAGCTTACGTGCACTTCAGTGAAAAAGTAGTGTTAAAAAATAGATCAGGTTAGCCATATTTTGCAAAACTGCTATTTATAAAGATTAAAGGTAAAGATTAATAGGTAAAGAGAAACCTTTTATATATGAATTGCTCTATCAACTCAAGATGGCAGACTATTCTATATACAACATATAGAATATATGTTATGAATATTCAGGTATTCTCTCCTAATACAAAATTGTCACAGGTTAGAAGCAAGCTAAAAACATAAGAGATGCTTATTTGCTTGTCTTGCTGCAATGAAAATTTTAGGAAACATGACTGGAACATCAAGCCAAAGTACTTCAACTGAATCATGTTTTTCTCTATTTCATTGTACAGTTAGCTATATGCAGTAAGAAGAAAAACTGTATAAGGAGAATAGGAAACATGGCATTACACTTCAATAACCATCTCACCTTGGAAATGATGTCACAGTGCAAACAGCCTCATTTTCTTTGAGTACAGAAGCAGCCTCTTGACGTCTTTTCCTCATGTTGTCTTGCACAGTGTTGAACTCGGACATGGTTCCCCCATATGGCTGCCCAGGTGTCCCCTCAATCATGTAACTTCCATATTCTGGTCTCCAGAGTGTTGGGTGGCTATAATAAAATAATAGCCTCATGTAAATATTTCAGCAACCTTAAAAAAGATTAATTATTTGGGAGAATTACAGAAATTAATACCACTTGCAAGAAAAACCTCCTAAATTTGATTATTTGACAGTAACACAACATACCTTCCAATGTACCTCACTGCCAGGAGGCAGTACAAAGAAAATAAGGCACAGTTTGGCAGTAATAGTGTTGCTGTATAGTGCAGCAAGCAGAATTTCCTTACGTCATCAAATTGCAATCACCTTTAGTATCTGTCTCAAGCTTTGTTTCTTGGGGTTTTAACTAAAACTGGAAAGTACAGAACCGTCTAATGCTTTCACAGTGCAAGGTATGACAAAAGTTCTGTTCCATTTCTTATTTTTACTGCCTGTCCTGTTTTACAAATTTATCGGGTTAAGATTAAAATGCAGTTTAAGTGCACCTAGTCACCCCTAAAAAGAAGTACCTTCCCATGCCCTTGTGAGGCCATGCCTACTCTGTGGAGCACACCCTACCACAGGCAGAGCAACTTCTTACTATTCTCCTGATAGCAGTCGTCTTGACGCTAAAAGCAAAGGGGTTCCTTCTCGTAGACTTTCTCTAGTCTCCCTACCAAGAAAGACAGAAAGGGAAGCCTTACTGGAAGAGGAGGTTAAGGCAGATAGAGAGAAGCTGACAGGCCCAGGGGACAAAAGCCTTTCATCTCTGCCCTCCTGTAAGCTGTGACCTGCTTTTGGCTCTCTTCAGCCAAAACACTTTGCTGTCTCTGGTCTCATTTCTCTGCTGCCATCAGTTAGAAGGTAATTCACAGTTCTCTGAATAGTTGAAATAGGGACATATTCTAATTATTCCCCAAAACACCACAGGGGAGGATAGGGAAGAACTTTCCTGCCACCTTACATCTACATTCCTAATTCTTCCACAAACGGGAGAGTGCTCCTACAGACAACAGGCTTCCCTATACAGCCCTCACTTGCTCCTGAAGTCAGACATACAGGAACAAGTGCACACACACATATGCTTTATGGAGCAGGGATTACTGTGTACACACAGACACAAAATCAGAGCAAGACAAAAAAATACCCAAACTACAGCTTCTGTGGGCTCACCATTACATCCTCCTTTTTTTCAAAGCATAATATAAAAAGCACATGGACTGCCTGCAAGTGTGCTCAAAATCTTTCACTTCCTGAACCCCAGATTTATCTGAAAATATCAGTATCTGTGGTTTACAGTTTTACCAACAGCAGATTTGAATGTTAAGCCAGGTCTACAAAATTCTGTACAGTACTATAGCAGGAGGATTTAAAAAAAAAAAAAAGAAACAGGAAACAGCTACTCACTTTGGGTTTACCTTCTCCCCCTTTTCTTGCAGTGTTTGAAGAACTTCTTCACCACAGAGTGCCAGGCGCACTTTCTTATTCTCATGGTCAAATTTTACTAACATATATTCCACCTTGTAAGTAATAAAAACAAAACAAACAATTAAACAGTAAGGTTTTGTTCTGACACAAACACAGCGGCACACAGTTTTAAGCATCAACTGGAAAAAAGATGTCACACTGAACTTTACATAAGCTTAAAAACCATCACTAACTGTGAATGCAGTAAGCAGTTCTGATGAAGATGTATGCTGGCTTATTTCACCTTGAATAAAGAATGCAAATTCCTTGAAATCAGCCTTGAAATTTCTTTCCCTCCATTTCTAATTTGGGATATTTCACCAAAAAAAATCCTGAATTTGTATTTGCCTCCACACTATTTTTAGACAAGAAAAAATTAAAACCCATGCAAGTATGACATTTCATTGTCATTCCACGAGTTACAGTCTTTGGTGCTGACAAAAAGCCCCACCAAATAAACAAAAAAAGGGGAGTCATTCTACAAGACATCCATTTACACCCATCACTTGTTGGAGCTAATAAAGGCACTAGCACAGTGCCTCACTAGGCACAGGACAGGGGTTTCCCCTGCTACTTGATTCAGCTTTGCTGCCATATTTTCTTCTTCTCCTGCCCAGCGGTGTACCTTTGCCTTAGACCTCTGCCTCCTTGCCCCTGTTCCTATCCCAGTGTGCAACCCACACTCAATCCAACAAGCCACTAATGACAGCAGTGCTGCATCCCAACACTAGAGAATATTGTTTCCCTAAAAGAGATTATCTGAAAGCAGCCAAACTTGGAACACCCGCATCTCAAACTTTCTAATCTCCATGCATACTTGCTGTCAAAGCTCCCATAAAGACTTTTAGAGTGCTACCCAGAACAGCAATCAAACAGCCTCCTGGATCTTGTAGCCCTTAAATACTTACTGATACACTCTATTTCCTAACACCTATTTGTCAGGGGTTGCTTTGCGATGTTCTGGGAAGTGTGAAAGACAAACCAGTGCCCAAGTGCAATGTATTGTCTATCATGTAAAAACAGAAGTCGCACACGGAAACGTGTTACCAGGATACTGGTTTACAAACCCCCTGACTGGACCAGCGGTCATATCCAGTGCTTTTGTTGGAAGCTCTCAAACTGCTGTCTCCAAGACTTACATAAATCCTCTAGCTGAAACATCAACTTACAGTTAAACATTCAGGCTGCAGTTTCACAGTTAGAACTTGTCAGAGGTTTTGCACTGTGCTCCTCTGTTTCATTTTCCAACACTGTCTAGAGCCACATCCTTCTGTGCTTTACAGATATGACTGCTCCAGCTCCAGGAAATCAGATTCATGCAAGATGCTGATGGATACCAACTCATGGTAACTTCTGTTTTGTATAGAAGTCTGATGTGTACAGGAAAGCAACTTGCCAAAACACAGGGAACTTTTGCCATGTTTTCCAGCACTCTGGAAGTGGATTTGTAGGCTTCATCTTCGTTGGTTGCTTCAGTGTCCATGGAAGAGTTATTGCTTGCTACTGTGATAAAAAATACAATCCACTGCTGGGATTTGCAATTAAATCTCAAGCAGCATTATCCAAGAGTGTTTGTAATTCTACAGAATCTGATCAGACATGAACTCTGGAGGGACTCATTCAGCAATTTTTTAAGATCAAATTTTAATTCCCTAAAGAAAAATAATGATTTCTAGTTTCTGTGCAAGACAACACTTCTTTGTGTAGTGTACTTTGTGGTTTGCATGTACTATGCCACCATAATCTTCACCATTATCTTGAGATAACTACAGACTACAGTCAACCAGAACACATTCCAATACTGATTTAATTATTACCTAGTACCAGTCTCTCCAGTAACACTTGACCCTGATTACTGGCAAGAAAAATGGACTTTCATACCTTCCAGTTTCCTACACATTCAACATCATCTCCTGCTTTGTAAAAGCATTCTCACTAGTAGCCAGCCTAAACTAGAGAGGGTATGCGAGTCCACAGGTGTGAGCCACACATATGGACACAGAACGGGCATCAAGCCCACTGCATGCATGGTGAATACATAAATATGCTACTACCATTAGCCTCCTCTCTTAGAAATCCCCCTCCAAAGGTAGCTGTAATGAGCTGCTGGTGAGAACACTGTACTTCTCTATAAATGGAATTACAAGTTTCACAAAAGAAAATAAGCCAAAAGGGTAAAGAAACATTAAGCCAAGAAGGCAAACCCAAAGAAATCAGTGTTTCATATTCCAAGTACAGTAGTGAATATACTGTATTTATGCATCTAGCTTTAGAAACAATTATTACTCTTGCCTCCAGAAACATTGACTAAATCTTCAAAGCTGTCTTAACACAGGGAAGATCTGCCATTAATTTTAATGAGAAAAGAAAAAAAACTTCAGACGGCTGCCAACAGTTCCAAGTAACCCACAGAGTATCTTGACAACAGAGGGACTGACTGAATGAGCATCCTTAAAGAATGTAATTTAGGCTCATCAAAAGATTTATCCTACAGTTACAAAGAAAAAAAAAAACAAATGCAGAGTTCACACATTTTTACATTCAACTTCAGCTCATCATTCACAGCCTTCTCACATGTTTTCGATCCACAATAAAGTTTAGAGAAATGCAGCCAAGCTGAGAGAATCAGCCTGCCTGGCAGAGATTCAAGTCCAAGGGCCGCCAAATATGTGGGGTTTCACCCAACATTCATAATTCATCATTTTGCCAAGCTCTTCAGAGTTCACTTTTCCCTCTAATTTTAACTATTTTAACTAAGGCTCCTTAGCAAGCAGTAAAATATATATCAGGTCAAACTACTGATGCAGATGGCTGACTTAGAGCCAGTTAGGACAGTGCACACTGCCGTGGTAAGGAAGGCGGCCACTTTGGACCCAAGTTCCCAGTCAGTGCTCTCACCCTGCAGCAAACCCTACATATCTCTATCCTCTGGCCAGTACCTGCTGCAAGGCTGCTGAGGACAAGATAGTGGAAAGCAGTGCCACAGAAAGGGACCTGGGGGTCCTGGTTGATGGCAAATTGAATATGAGTCAGCAGTGCCCTGGCAGCCAGGAAGGCCAACCCTGTCCTGGGGGGCATCAGGCAAAGCATTTCCAGCTGGTCAAGGGAGGGAATTGTCCCACTCTGCTCTGCACCTTGAATATTCTGTGCACTTTTGGGCACCACAATATAAGAAAGATATTAAGCCATTAGAGTGTCCAAAGGAGGGCAATGAGGATGGTGAAGAGCCTGGAGGGGAAGCCATATGAGGAGCGGCTGAGGTCACCTGGTCTGTTCAGCCTGGAGAAGAGGAGACTGAATGGAGACCTCCTTGCAGTCTACAACTTCCTCATGAGTGGAAGAGGAGGGATGGGTGCTGATCTCTTCTCTGTGGTGATCAGTGACAGAACCCAAGGGAATGAAGTTGTGTCAGGGGAGGTTTAGGTTGGACATTAAGAACAGGTTCTTCACCCAGAGGGTGAAGGGTACTGGAACAGGCTCCCCAGGGAAATGTTCACAGCACCAAGCCTGACAGAGTTCAAGAAGTGTTTGGACAATGCTCTCAGGCACATGCTCTCAGGTGTGACTCCTGGGGATGGTCCTGTGCAAGGCTAGGAGTTGGACTCGATGATTCTAGTGGGGCCTTTCCAATTCAGCATATTCTGTGTGTGATTCTGTGTAAAGATGTGGTCTCCCAGCTTCTCCCTGCAGCCAGCCATGCTCAGCACAGCCTCAGTGGACGAATCCCTCCGACGAGCCCAGGTCTGTCTGGCTCTCAGAAGTGCTGTAACACCTTACCAGGCAAAGGGACAACAGTTTGGCCAGCAAGGTTGCAAAAGCTTTAAATTCACACACACACAGAGCAAGCCTAAAAAAATGTATTGTTCATAGTTAAATGCATTAGAAAAGCAAATAAATTCTTTGTTCAAGCAAATACTCTAACAGAACTACCCATGAGCCAACAGGAAGAAAAACTGTTCTTTACAGGTTTCCTTCCTCTCAACTACTGGCTTGCAATGTACTGCATCTACAAAGTACTTCCACGCCAGCTCAACTCCACTGCCGAATCTTCTCGGGAAGCAGAATGCACCATTAGCTTGCTAGCAGAACAGCCCCCAGAACGGCATTACTTCATTTACTAAGATTATTTCTCCAAGTTTGCTACAAAGAAAATTTCAGGCTTTTGAAAATTCTTTGATGTCGCCTCTGTAAATACAAGTGAGACCTTGAAGCCTCTCAGCTGTGGAGAACCGCAACCACTCTCCATTCATTAAGTCAAACAGTTCTGCTAGTCTTGCCTGGTGGCAAAGTGAGTAAGCCTGTGGCAACGGGTAAGCATGTCTGAAATTGTGTTTGAATGCCTGAGTTATTTGACCATAACTACACATACATTATTTCTGCATAAAGTGCACTTCTTAAAAATGAAGGTGTTATCAGTCAAACACTCCTTTAGTACTAATTCCAAGGAACGAGAAGAACCGAAATTGTCACACATGCTCCACTGTTGTCTTCAATGCAGGCTCACTGCCTGGTGTGTAGTGCCAATTCACACACCAAGACAAGGTATTTCTATTTAATCATAGAATTGTCAAGGTTGGAAGAGACCTTTAAGATCATCCAGTCCAATTGTCAGCCCAGCACTATCATTGTAATCACTAAACTGTATCACGCACTGCCAGATCCAGATGCCTCTTAAGCACCTCAAGGAATGGTGACTCCATTACCTCCCTGGGCAACCTATTCCAATGCCTGACCACCCTAACAGTGAAAAACTTTTTTCTAATATCTAATCTGAATCTCCCCTGTCTCAGTTTAAGGCTTTATTCTTAATTTATGCAAAGTAGGGAGCTAGGTGGTAACCCACAAAAGGCTAGCTACCTGATCATCAAAACTTTATACCATTTATACGTTTTAGCAAACGAAGAAATCACTGTTCATTGACCACAAGTTACATAGTTTTCTTATTAATTAGTATTCTACCTTCTATTGGTTAAATGACTCACTTTTCATGCTAATTAGTCCGCATGTTCGGTCTTTCTCTTCTTTTGGGTTGGTTGGTTTCTTGAGTTGGTGGGTTGTGAGTCAGCGCTGGGAAGCTCCCTCTGCCGAAATTACCTTTTATCCAGTTGGAGCCGATCTCAGCACAGTTGCTGAGTTGGCTTTGTTAGTTTTTTCCTTATCTTGGGAGTTGTGCCAAATGTCCTTGTGGCCTGTAAATTCTGTGTTCTTTGTGCCCACTATCAGTAGTACATCCTTCTGCCTAAGCTTTACTAACCTCTCCCCCTAGCTCTGAGATCACTGAGCATGTCAAGCCCTAAACCTTAACAAGGCAATTCTACCAACAAGTAATTTGTCTTTCCAGCACCTGGACATCAACATTGTATCAATTGTCCAAATACTTGCCTTGGCTTCCCAACACCAAATCCCTCCTCAAACACTCAGTTTAACACCATCATGCTAAGTACACACGGAACAAAAACTATGTAACAGCTGAGAGTAAAATCTCTGCTCTAGAGTTAATGTTAAAATTCTTTTAACAAGTATTTTCCACAAGTTACTTCCGCCTACCAGAACATAAGAAAGCAGAGAGTCTGGACTTCAGTAAGCTCAGAAGTAGGTGTAGAGAAGACGACAGAAGAGATGAAAATAGTTTAGAAGAATTATCTGAAGAGAAGCTTTTTTGAGAGAAAAGCAATGCAAGCTTGCACACTCTGTAGCTGTGAAAAACAGTACCTTGCATTAGCCTTGTACCACACTCCTGACCGTCCATCTCAGATGTAGATGTCCCATGTCTGGAAGTGTTCAAGGCCAGTTTCGAAGCAGCTTTTAGCAACCTGGTATAATGGAAGAGGTTCTTCCCTGATCTTCAAAGGTCCCTTCCAATTCAAACCATTCTGTGCTTCTAAAAAACCTCATCACAAGGGACTCATGGTCTACTGCTGTTTCTCAAAGGCAATCTTAATGACAGCTTCTTTCTCCTTCCACTTGGCAGCTATGGCCACACATACTTGGAGAAATTGTTAGCAATCTCTTCATACAAGCCTTCCCTCAGGCTTTACAAGAAATTGAAATTTTTCCCTAAACGTCCAATGAGGTCTCATGGCTTTGCTTACTACTACCAGAAGTCACTACCAACACTTAAGTATTATCATGTAGTATGCCTCATATATTTATACATACAGTAGAAAACAAAAACTAAGGTAAACTTTCCTCTCAAGAGCATCAACGAAACAAACCCCTTTTCCCCAGTTATTAAGCTCACATGGAAAAAAAAAAAAAGTAGTTCCTCTATATATTTGGTCAGTTAATGTATCATTAAAATACCACTACCATTAAATGACAGCCTAGAGAACAAACTTTTAATAACTTGATTGTTCATTAAAGAACCTCTGCCACTGTGTTAGATGGAAAAAGCAAGTATTTTCTGTAAGTACAAATACTTCTGACGCATGTAGAGCATAATATTCAAGATGGTTTTTTTAATGTAGTTATTTTCTTACTACTGCTGTGATAAAACTTGGAGCCACAGAAATAATCAGCTGGTAATATACTGTTAATGAAGGGTTTACTGGCTTACAAGGGTGAGTCTAAGCCCCAAGGGAGGTAAATTCAGAGAGAAACAAGTCTGGAAGTGCCACAGAGACTGCTTACCCCGCTTCTAGCCAGCAAGCCCCAAAACTGCACACTGGCATGACGCAAGGAATTTCCACGCTCATGAGATTACTATGGATGTTCTCTGCAACAGAAATAATTGCAAAAATCTGCCACAAACAGCTGAACCAAGATTCAAATATAATTCCCAAAATGCTTAATTTTGATTAAGCAGATTTGAAGTGGCCAATCCAACGAACGAAGCACCATCACCAGCTCTGTAGAAAACCAACTCAGAGAAACCATGTCCCAGAAACAAAGCACAACTCATGTTTTCCATTATTTTGACAATAATAAAAAAAAAACCCAAGAACTTCTATGCCACAGTAAAGATGACCATAGATAAAAGAACCAAAGAGGATGCAGGGGCTCTCAACTCAGTAAATAGAGCAACCCCCAGCTAAGTGCTCTTGCCTGTCTCTCCTCCTATGTGCCAACATCAGAGCTGCAGATTTTCTTTTGCACATGACACAACGTGAATAGAGGACGTTCTGTGCTGTACACACCACAAACCAGGAAGCTGGGTTACTGAAAATTAAAATCGAGAAGGTATAAACATTTGCATGATTCTAAAGAAGTAAAGATGTAGTGCATTACAGGAAAAAAGTGTCGTCTTTGACTGCTGTACTATGTAACACCTGAGGTTAATACTGTTAAAAAGACTGGGATAATGTTAATTTTAGACTTCTGCAGCAAAGACAACTTTTTTATTTATTCAGCTGTGAAAAAAGATGCAGCAAGCTTCTAAGTTGCCTTTTGCATCACAAAGCAAGAGTAGAAAAACCAAACATGCAACATCAACAACAAAATCTTTCTTGTACTCATCCTTCTAATTCATCCTTTCTCATATTATTAACTAAAATAAGGCATCTGCACAGTAAGAATAGGTCCTGTAGGAAAAGAGGAATTACAATCCACCACTTGACACCCACAGAAGGAAGTCCACTGTGAACAGAATATTTCATTGTCAGAAATATAAAACCAGTAGGTAATTTAAGCTTCTCTTATTAAAATCTGACATTGAAAAGGAGGAAATCAATGTTGACCATGGGGACTGGTCACTATTTATGACAAACTGCAGCTTGCTTTGGGAAAAAAAATAAAAAAAGACAAAAGCTCCACAACAAAAAAACACCCCAAACCTCCAAACTGGTTTTCAATAATTACAAAATTAACTTTTCAAAGAGCATCTCAGTATAAACTACAGTAAGTCCTGTACTGTCCCATGCACAGTGCATCCGGCACCAAAGCTCTCAGGTAGGTCACTAGTGCTGCACTACAACCCATACATATCTTGCCACCCAGACATGGAAGAACCGAGCAGGAGGGAGATGAAGCAAAATTATCAGCCACTGGGTGGGTTAACACACTGTGCATGTTTTGAGAGCTAGAGGGTTTAGTTTAGGTTTTCCCTGACGTGAGGATTAAAGCCAGTCAGAAAAAGTAGTTTTGTGACCGTCAGTCCAAGTAACCAGGGAAGGAATAAACACGAAGACTCTTCAAGGCCACCTATCTTGTTCAAGTCAAGATTTAAAGAGTTATATTTACATGCATTCGTGTATTCATTTTATAGGTTGCATATATACACTCACAGCTGTCACAAAGTGTGAGCTGAGGCACTAACACCATACCTTCAGACCCCGCCCCAGCAACACTGCTATTTTAAACAGCAAGTATCCATACCAAAAGGTATTAAGGAAGCACTAAATCTTACTGTAAACAAATAATTCCACTGTCCCTTTATTTAGCCAAATAAAGCTCAGAGAGAAAGGATGAACAAGCAGACACGTGACAACCAAATCGTTCAAGTGCTGCTTCCCCCCCAGCTGGCCAGCAGGCAAGCACATCGATTAAGACAGCTCCCATTGAGATGCATCCACACATGCCACATTTGGCAGGGGCCATCAAGAGGAATTTCTGCATGAAAGAAATTCAAAAACGCATTCTGTTTGGGGAATTTTGCTGGGGGGGAGGGTAAGACTAAAAGCATTTGTCTTAAAATGACAAGAACTCAAATAAAAAAAATAATTCATAAGCTTTATTTAGGCCATGCTAGCTTTATTATAAGCACAAGACTCCCAGGAAAAGCTTTAAAACAAAGCAATTTCAGCACACTGGTATATTGCAGCAGTTTGTACGAAGTGAGAACGTGAGATCATCACAATAGTGATGATGAATCTGTATAACGATTTGGTTGAATTTTTTTTAAAGACCCACTATTACTGACATTCAGGAAAATGCAACCACTGTTTTTTGTGATTCTGTTTTATTCATAAGATATACAACAAAGAGCTAGTTAGAAAGCTTCAGACAAACACTAAAGAAACCCTGGAAGTCACATACAATTATCTAAGTGGTTTGGATAAATGGACAAACATCTTGCAGCACATGGATATTAAAAAAATCCTAATAAACTATCTATTCTTGTTCCTGTAACTGTCTATCTCAGCTTCAAAGCTATCATGTGGCATCTTGTTCTACAGGACATCTAGGCTTTGTAAAGTAAATAACTATATTAAAAGGACATCTTCTGCTTTTCTGTTCTATTAGGTTAGCCAAATTTCTTGTAAAGTGAGAAAAGAACACCACCTTTCCTGTACACTGTGATGCTCTCTGAACCTATTCCTTTGTTTATCATTTCTGGTCCTTTCTTATCTCTTTTTCAACATTTTTGTGCACAAGTGTCTCTCACTAAGCCTCATTGTTGTCTTTTAGCAAAGAGATGACTAAAACTTCAACTGTGTACTTTAGAGATAGCTGTACTTATTTTATGCAGCTGGTGAGCTAGATTCACCATTGCTAAAAAATGCCCTAGATTTTTTCCTGGTTTTAAATGGGTAACAGACAAACCAGAGTCTCAAATTGTGTGCATTTGAACCCCAATTCATTTCCTTAAGATGCAGCAATAATTTTACCAGTCTGAAGTTCTGCAGACTGTGAAGTAACATCTCTGATCTTATCACTTATATATTGCTACTGCCCTGAAAAAAACCAAAACCAGAACAGGCTACAAACTCCAGCAAGACATTAATGCAACTGCTAGTTACCTAGGAAGAATCACTCAAAAGGAAATGCAGCTCTTTTCACAGCCCAGCCTTTCATTAGGAAAAGGGAGAAAGCTTTCAAGAGTCACGCATCTTCTAAACAGGAGCAATACCTTTGGGACATTCTGGTAAGAAACCTCTGGCCTCTTGCAGCACCTGAGAAGGGCTGCTTTGCTTCTTGCACGAGGAAGTGCTGATTAGCAACTGTTCTTTTTAGTTCTCATTTAACTTATTTACAAGGTATAATTAAAAAACTAAAAGATAAGGAGGGGAATAAATCAAATGTACAGGACAAAGACCAAAAGAAGCTAAAAAAGGGCTGAGAAAGAAGTAACAGGAAGAAAATAAAACAAACAACCAAACCCAAAACCAAACTAGAATTGACTCAGTAAGATTTCAACTTGCAAGCAGTGCAGTGGCACATTTTTCATGCTGCCTCATACACATCATTATCAAACCTATTTAAGGGTCTCCAAATTTCACTTCAAGTTTCCATTAAGAAAACAAGTTCTTAAAAGTTGAAGATGCTTATTGTGTGCTGGGTTCCAACACTGACAGGAATAAGACTCATACACAACAAAAGGGTCATTGTGTCCAATTTCACTAAACAAGGCTGAGAAAGTCAGATTCCCATTTCATTCACATATACTTTCAAATAAAACTGTTGTGTTTTGCCCATGCTTGCTTTTTACATCCCCTCCTTCTGAGGGGATCTCCCTCCAGCACAACTTTCTTGAAATTTTCATATGCTGAAGCAGCTCCTCCTTATTCTTTGCAGACTGTGGAAGACAAGTATTACATGCACATATGAACACATGTATCTGTAGTTAAGCATGAGCTGCTGTGACTCGTACACTTGTGTGCACACTCAGAACAAAGCAGCAGCAGCGAGCCCAGCCAAGGGCCAGCCATTCCACTTGTCTGATCTGAGTGTCTGCATAAAGCTGCAAAGAGAAATTTAAGCAATGTCTCTCACTTAGAGGAATGCAATCAGCACACAAGAGGCACTAAACAGCACAGGAGACTAATAATGCACTGGCACAGAAGAGAGCTTTTTGGGACAAAAGTAGGAAGCAGCAGAATAGGCTTTGGCTAAAACCCTTTAAACTCTTCTAGTTTTAAACTACTAAGATCTGCCAAGCTGCACAAACTAATTGTTTCGCATAGTATCTGCTAACTCTACTGGAGTCCTAACACACAATATTGAAAAGCTGCAGGTTTTTAATTCTGAAATAAAACCCAAAACAAAATAAAACTTAATGATCATGACTCTGCAAATCCAAAGTTTAGCATACGTTATTGCATGGAAGAGGAAGATGAAAACACAAGGAGATTATACCTGTTAACTGACAGGGTCTCATCAGCAGATCTAATTGTTGCCCAATTTTTGTGAGCATTAAGACACGAATAGTAAAGCAGGGTTTGATGAGGGATAATGAGATAGTTCACTGTTTTGTATTCCCCACAGTCAGGAGAAGTCAAGCATAAAGAGAGAGGCCAACTGTCAGTTTTAAATGAGGTAGAAGGATAATTAAGAGGCAAAAGACCTTACCTGCAAATGCAGATTCAAGGAGACCTTTAGAAAGCTTTTTTTAAAGCAAGTCTTATTCTGTTACAGTCACATTTTGTAGGCTTTTTTTTTTTTTTACCATTGCAAAGACTTCGCGGTTGCAGAAAACAGAGTAAAAAAGAACTTAAAAGAGGTAACAGCTCTTGGTTCTACTAACCCTGCAAGCAGTAAGAGAGCTGACTTTTCAAGAGGCAGCACAAACAGTGTTTTGACCTTTCCAGCTCTTTACTCAGGAGAAGACAAGAGTATAAGGGAATGCTACCCTGCAGTGCAAGTTGTGATGCTGTCTTGCTCCCTTCCAAACAGATGCCACCAGCCATTAGCACTTAGCCTCAACACTTCTGCCTGGCACCCAAGGAACAGAAAGCACACAATGATTTCCCAGTTTCATTCCCTTGCGATCTCAGGGAATGGAGGCCCTAGGAGGTTACAAGTATCCTTGAGATTAGCTCAGTTGGTTAGAGCCTGGTGCTAATAACACCAGGGTTGTGGGTTGGATCCCTGTATGGGTCACTCACTTAAGAGTTGGTCTTGATGATCCCTGTGGGTCCCTTCCAACTCAGAATATTCTGTGAACCCAAAGGACCACCACAGTTTTATAATGAGTTTTACAACACACACTGAAAAGTGGAGTCCTGTTGAAAACAAAACCAAAGCAAAGGCTAGTTCTATACCACTGACTAAACACAGTATTTCCTTTTCACAATGGTATCACCTAGATGGTGACAACCTTTAAAGTATTCACACATATGCCCTGAAAGACAAACTCAGCATGTACTAACAAAGTTGGCTTTTTTTCCTCATAAGCATTACTTAAAAATAATTAGAAAATACATTTTTCACCGAACATTGTCTCAGAAACATCCCTTGAACACAAAAGTAATTTTGTTTTTTCTGATTTTATCTCTACCATTACATGAGGGGTGTCATTTCATTCTTGATTTCTATCTTCAAGAAGTTTTTAAAATAATTAAATACCCTCAGGCTATGACTTTACACGTGAAGGTCAAAGTGCACAAAAGGCTTTTTATGAAAACTGTCCAATTAGTCAGTTGATTCACCTAAGCTGCATATAAACGTGGCGCCACTTTCTAATAACTAGATATTCGAGAGGAAAAATGGAAAACAAATTTACTGCTTTCTGCACTAGTCTATCTACAGCACAGCTCAAGGAAGTTATGGGCAGAGGTACAGTTTTGTGTTTGCACAACAAGAGCAGACTGGCTACAAGTCCCTGGTCCATTAACACATTCTTAAATGCTGTGTTACATAAAAATATATAATTGCATAACACAGTAGAACAAAGGTAAGTTGCCACACCTGAGTTTATTATCATTGTTAAAATGAAGAGGTAGTTGATGAACTGGGTTACCTGACCTTCTCTGAATGTTCATAGGCATTTCAAAAACTGCTCTTACTTCTCATCAAAATAATAGCTTTAATGATACTGCTCTTAACATTCTGCCTCTTGCCATGCTGGGCATGATAGAAGAAAACTCTGAATCTCCTTAAACATAATGCACCACTATTTACTGAGCATAAATACTTTGTTCAGTACGGTCCCCCAGCTGAAGGAAGAAAGAGGCTGCCAGAGTCCAGTCTCACCACACAGCTAAGACTACCAAGTGACCAGCTGTGGGTGCTGCAGAGGCTGGTTCTGCATGACCCTTTCCTCCACATGCTCCTGCTACTTTCCTCACATTAAGCACAATTTGTTGGATCTAGCAGTGAAACAGCTGAAGCTCTGCTGAGAAAACAAACCATCCTCAAAACTGAACGGGAGAAGAGTTGTCTGCTGGGTTAACTTTTCGAACTCAGATGGCCAGTAAAAACACAAGGCAGGCAGCAGAAACACAAGTCTGGAGCCTGGAAGGGAAGCTTGCTAATGGATGAACCTTAGCTATCTTGTGAAATCTCACTCTGAGAAAGCAACGAGAAATAAAATCTAACATCCATAGAAAAATGAGCATCCTATCTTAAAGATTAATGAGAAAACCTTCAAGCTAAGTCTCAGAGCAATACGCAGACTGTCTATATTCCTGCACTCAAGGCTGTGAGGCTTTTTTGTCAGCATAATTTCAGTCATATAAGACATAGGAACACAGAGACATCAGATAGGGGTAGATAAAAGTATATTTAAATCTCCTGAGTCCATGCCACTCTGGCTGCAAAACTCTGTGGTGTAGACAACACATATTTTCACTGAACAGATTTTAGTAGCCAAGCCCCCATTCACTCACAGAAGCAGCTCCTGCTGTTACGTGAACAGTGACAGGAATTCCTTAAAAGAAGTACAGACTTTAAGAGACAAGTTCTCTCAAAGTGTTCATGGTGAACAGCATTTTCCTTTGGCAAAGAGCATCTGTGAACAGCTACTGGTACCACCTGGATAAAGTTTTCTCACAAGTCCCTTTGCCATTCAGAAAGCAAACTGTGCACGACACAGAGATGCAATGGCCAAGTTCCCACGTTGTTCACATCCTACTCTGCTCTTGCAACTGCCCTGCAGTCACAGCACAGGCACCTCTTAAGTGACCAACGCTGGACCTCACCAACACCACGATCAAGAGCAGCCACTAGTGCAGCATATGTGAAGCTGCTCCCTGTCTCCAGGGGAAGCTGGGTCCCTCGGCCAATCCTACGGATCAATAGAGGAGACTCTGCTGCTCGCAGAGTGCTGTCAGGCTGTGGTGCAATTCAGCACAGGTTTACAAGGCAATACGCCTAAGACCTGTGGCTAAAGTTACGGTGCTCGAGCACAAAGCACCTGTAACAAAGTTCCAGTCATGACCCGAGTAATCATCCTGATCCTTGTTTGGAAGGCAGGCTGACATGTACAGGACGCCCAGGAGACTCTGGGGTAAAGCAAGGCTCGGCAGGTCTCTTTCCACGGGGATCAGGAGGGACACTGCGCGGCGAGAGGGCTGCCACTGCAGAGCCACTCGCACATCCTCGGTCCTGCTTCCCTCGCTCACCTCCCAAAAACCGAGTCTGGGGCTGAGCTGGCACTGCCGTGGAGTCTAGGCACACACATGCTTCACTCAGACCTCGCTCCAGAGAACATAAACTCCGGGGAAGGAGCGAGTGCTACCGGGCATCACCGCCCCGGGAATACACCTCCCGAGGGGCTGCCCAGGCCAACCGACCGTTGCCAGGCGGGAACACTGGAAGTTGTGTTAGCGTTTCGGAAACGCTCAGAGTGGGGCAGCCGCGCTGGTAACGAGAGGTAATGCGAGGGCAGCCGTGCTGCGCAACGACAGGCGGCGAGCGTGTGTGTGTGTGCGGGGTAAACAAAGCCCCGCCGGGCAGCCCCGCACCGTCCCCTCCCGCAGAGCCGCCGCGGCCGAGGGCCGGGCCCTCCCCGGGCACTGCGGCGGGCACGGCCCGGCCCGCACTCGAGTGGCACCTGCGCCCGCCCGCGCGGGCGGCGGAGGCCGCGGCGGAGGCCGCGCCCGGCCGAGGTCTCACCCACCTCGTCGCCCCACTTGAGCACGTCCTTGTGGCGGTCGCGCAGGGCGCGGTAGATGTGGAGGAACTGGAGGATGCCGTGCCGCCGCACGTGCTCCGCGTGCCGCCGCGTCTCCTCCCAGCTCAGCGGCGAGCCCTGCGACAGCAGCCCCATGCCGGCCGGGAGCGGGGGAGGCCCGGGAGGCGAGCGGAGCCGTAGCGAGCGGAGCGGGCGCGCTCCGAGCCGCGAGTGCGCTCTGCACTCTGAGCCGCTGCGGCGGCCGCCCCGATCCCGGCGCCGCACGTGACGGCGGCCGCGCGTCAGGCCGTGACTCAGCACTTTCCGTCGGCAGGCACCGCCCCCGCGGGCTGAGCACGGCCCGGCGGCCCAGAGGTGTCCTCAGCGCGGGGCTGCCGGGGGAAGAACGGAGGGAGAGCCTCGGGAAAGCGAATGCGGGGAACGGCTGCGCCGGCAGCGCCCGCGAGCGCCGCTGCCCCGCTCTCTCCGCGCACGCCCCGGGCACGGGGGAGGAGGCGTCGCTCGCGTGTGCGAGGCGACATGGCGGCGGGAGGGTGTCCGCGGGCTGGCCGGGGCAGCGCAGGGCAGGGCTCGCCGGGCTGGTGTTCCGAGTGGAAAGAGACCCTTGTGTGACTGAAAGCGCCTAAATAAAGCTCCTGAGTGAAAGCACGGACGGTGTGTGAGCGCTGCTGTGTATTTATTATAGATCAGAGCACACATTGCAAAGAAAATTATTATTGGAGTGGATGGAGTGAGACCCAGAGAGGTGATGCCTCATCTCCGGAGACAACCTCCTCTGCATCTCTTGGGTTGCCGAACCCACATCTCGTGGTGCCAAGCACAGGCCCGTCTCGTGAAGTTGCTGAAAATGTGTCTGTTACCTGGGAATTGTCCTGGACCGAATCAGAACAGCATTGTCTCAGGAAAGTGGATGTGGGAGCATGTCAAGGCGTTGACACAAAATAGAGGGAAGGCCTATCAGTGCTATGTCTTTACAAAATGAAGAGACAAAAGGCACTGAACATTAATGTGAAGGGAAAGGCTCTCGCTGCTGAGCAGCAGAAATTCATTACTCCTGGACTCTTTTTGTTGTATACACAAAGCTCTTCATAGGCCTTAGGGAGAAGCACGGCTAGTATGCAGTAGGATAAGCTAAGGCTTTGCGAATTTGTAAGGTATTTAAATTGTGGTATAGCCCACTAATGGATGAACTGTATTATTAGATATTTCATTAACTGAATGACGATACTGACAAGAACTGCCTAATTGTCTTTCCTCCAGGATATGAGGTGCCTCAAAGCTCCCAACACATTAGAATAATATATCTAAAATGCATTAGTGGAAGATATCAAATATTACAGTAAAACCACTCAAAAAATATTTTTTTAATGATTTAAGTTTCTACAGAAAGGGCAGCATTGACAGAACAAGAACAAGCAGTGGCCATTAAAATTACAAACATTTAATTTATACTGTGCTGTTCTTAAGGGCTCATGACTTTTTAAAAAGTAATGTTTTTTGCTGAAATTGTAAAGGCTGATCTAATTGAAAGCAATGCTGTTGTTGGTACTATTGTAGATCTGGAGATGGCTGGTTGGGTTAGTTTGAGGGAGAAGAAGGTAATCTTTTCTTCTAGTTGAAAACATCCCTCAGCCTTTTTTATTTTTGAAAAGTCAGGAGGTCAAAAGTCTCATACTTGGCAATGGAAGCCTCATGAGGTGTATCACTCATGCAAAAGCCAAGCTGTACTTTATTTCAGACCTGAGGGGATAAAGAGGCTTCATGCACCACCATGCATGTTGCATGTTGGGCAGTTGCACCAAAAGATCAAGATTCCACATTGGTCCCACTGTGCTGTTACCCAGCCTCAGGTCTTCCACAGCTTTAAGTTGGAGCTGAAGCACCTGAGGAGCCCCTGCAATGACAAGTAGCACCAAGGAGCACAGCTAACAGCTGTGTTAGCCCCATTCCAGCTCTTGGGGCAGTGGAGCCTGGTTTTGGAGCAAACTTTATAATATCAGATCAAACTTAACATTGTTGTCTTATGAATCCGGGCAAACCTGTCCAGGTTATTTGGGATCCATGCTCCCAGTTCACTTGGCTGATAGTGAGAGCACTGTGTTGCTGGGAAAGTTTTTTGAAAAACTGGGTATTTGGTATGATCCCTGATGCTTTGAGTGTGCTGCTGTGTATAATGAACTGTAAACATTTCCAGCAACATACACAAAATTTTGAAACTAAGATCGAAACTGAGATGAGCTTTCTTATAATGCAGGCTGCTATTACACAGTCTGCACTCCTCAGCTGACCACTAATGCTACTCTTTGACCTGAAATTCAAGAGCACATTTTCAGTGTCTGTCTTTCTCGACATTTAAACTCATTTTTTTGTTATTTTAGTGCCAATATCTGCTCTATTTCCAGTCCTGTGTGCTTAGTCTTATCAACAATAGAGCTAATACATTGTTTATAACAGAAACCCAAAATATTTTCCTTCCGCATCAGTAAAACTGATAAATTTATAAATCTTTTCTCACAGTGTAATCTCTAGTGTAACAGCGTGACAAATCGGGTCTGTTTATGGGGTGTTCACCACCTTCAGCTGAAGCTTTTTTTCCTTCAGTTCCAATGAATGTGTTCTGGCAGTGTAGGGCGATCCATAGTCTTTTTTCTTTGCAGGAAACTGTGGAACAGGGAAGGACTAAGGCATTCTAAGGCTGACAGCATCATATGCAGAAGGGTTCATTTGCACATCACCCAAAATATGACTTCGAGACAAACCATCATTGTATAATATCTGCCTACATGCGTAATGTTGTATAATTATTTCCAGTACAGTGAGTATCGTGTGCAATTAGTTCCAATATACTTAATATGAAAAAAAAGCTTTTCTAAATATACAGGCTGTACTTTGGATGATGTTATTACTTTACTCCATACCCACATTCCCAGCCCCAAGACTTGACTAGTTTCTCTGTACAGTCCAAAGGAAAACTGAGCTTTTGTTTTTTGTTCTCCTCCCTTCTCCGTTTTAGAACAGAAACTTAATGGAGAAGCCTTGCCTTGGATGAAAAAGAACACAGATTTTCTGCATCAAATTGTAAAAAGCAAATACTTTTCATTTTTTACAGAGATAGAAAAATTGTTTCCAGGTGAGATTCAGCTATTTTTTTATGATAGTGTTGATGCAGCATGACAGCACCCAGAAATGTCTGTGCTAGGAAACAAAAATACTCTAAAAAATTAAGATATACTAAAGCTACAAAATCATAGGAGATTTTACTGATCATTGCGTTGAAAACCATTAGAAAGACATCAACTGTTAGAATTTAGATGAAGATCAGTAGGGATCTGGAAATGCTTTACAGTTGGAATAGTTAAGGGAAAAGGCTGATGTACTTTTAATTTAGAGACAGTAAATTGGTGGGAGGAGAATATGTGACTTGTAACCTGCACAACGAGGAGCTGTTTCTCATGTTCCTGCCTTTCTCCACAGAGGATAACTCATTTTGTGTTTTGTGTAGCTGCAAAGCTATTCAAATCAGCTGCCACTAAATCTAAATAGAGTAGCTTGGCACTTTGAGAATATACCCACTGGGAGAGGTGAAAGATATGTAGACTCATAGGTGAGGCCACTCCTACAGAATCCTTTCTTTTACTGGCTGTCAGTGGAAGTAATAAGTAAAAAGCAGATGTCTTGTGATGAGGCTGTTGTTACAAGGAAGAAAGAAAGATTTGTTTTACTTCATGAATCATCTGCAAAAAGAATTTTAAAGCAGCTTTGTTTGAGGTGATTGTTGAGCTGGCATTGCTGAATATTGTATTACTCTGAGTAAAATGAAAAGACTTCAGATTAACGAATCCACTTTCAAAGTTTTGGAATGGTATGTTTGGTAGAAAAGAAGATCATTATAATTTTTTGATCACATTTTTATGCTTCCAGGTCTATAATTTGTGATGTGCACTTGTGCCCAGTACAATCGACTCAGATGAGCAGCAGATGCAATAACTGCTTCGTTTTGAGTGAGGAGGTCTCCAGGCATTTCCTGAGGCACTGGAGAGATCTTAATGCAGAAAGTCTTGCTGACTAGCAGCTTGGATTAAATAATCTGTTTGAAGGGGAGAAGGGAGTCAGGACACTGAAAAGATTCAAGTGAAAGATCTTCTGATGTATCTTCATGTTCAAGTCTTCCTGCTTTGCAGTGAGGAATTTGACTAACAGAGACTTATTCCAGTCTAATTTTTAATGTTGAGTCCTCTCTAAGCTAACTTCTCAATTAGTGTATGAAAGACACTGTTGTGGCTTGTCAGTATTGCTTCAAAATTTTGTTTTCTTGCTGTCACCTGATGTGGAAATGACTGTAGTAGAATTAAGTAATGTCATGAGTCTGAGTGGTGTATTTCTAGGATTTTTTTTTTTAATTTCTCATTGATAGATGGTTTTGAGGGTCAGAGTTTTTTACTTACTTCAGTAGGGATGAATTGAGCATTTCAGTCTATAAAGTTTCACGTGTTTATGTAAAAAGTGAATATCATATTTTTTCACCACTTTGGTCTGTATGAGCATGTTCCTTTTGCAAAGAACTTGAATTTCTCATTTCTTAGTAGCCCACATATTCTTTTGCTGTGTCTGTGGGCCTGATTATGGTGCCTTGATTGAGTCTGGCATATCTAATCATGTCATGAATGCTGAAGGTAACAGCAGAGGTTGTAGTGTGTGAGTTATTCTGTATGCAAATTGCTGAGCTGCTGCCTTTCAGAGTGGTCTGGCATGGTGACTGACACCCATTGCATCCTGTTCACCTTTTCTTCTGCCACTACCAGTTTCCTTGGAGGTGCCCTGTCCTACCAATTTACCTGTCACTGTGTCTGAATCTCTCCTAAAGAGGGCTCTTTGATGATACCCACAAGATACAAAGTACTTCCAAAGGAAGTAAGAACTTCCAAATTATTTCCTGGTTTATTTTCTTTCCAGCATCTTCTAAACTGGAGAGCCTTTATTATAGGATTATCTTTATATTCTTTTCCACAGGCTGACCTGTGGGGTGTAGATAACAACTGTGTAATATAAAATAAAAGAATACCAGGTGCTCAATAACAAAACAGAAGACTGACTACCTTCTCATCCTCTCTGCATGCCCAGTTGTTTTCTTTAATGCAACATTTCATTCATTGTGAGTATCAGAAGCAGTGAAATTCCTTTTTAGACATAAGGTAAGAGACACAATAGAGACACTACCTTAAACAGAGGCTGTGTGCAAAGTCCTTCCAAAGACTTTGTTGCCAACTAGGCTTTACCAAGGCCTGAATTCAGACGTGTGCAGCTTAAGTAAGTGACTGAATTCCTTAGTTACTTGAATTCCCACCACAGGCAGGTGTGCTTTTCTTGCACTGAAAGGATACACCAAAAAGTCCTAACTCCATCATCAATATCTCCTAACAAGAATCCACAACCCCCCAAATATTAGTTGAATATTGGTTGGAGCATTCAAAAGCTGAATAAAAAAATCATATTTTTCTCTTTAGCAGCTGTCTCATCTTTTTTGCCATGCTTAAGCTGTAGCATATTTTTTCACATAGAGAAGTTTAGCAGCTAAGAATAAAATACAGATCCATAGCAAAAAAGTAGCAGAATTCCTAAGTAAAATGCATTACTAGCAGCTTTTGTATCTATTTTAACACCAGTTTTCAGCATTAAGTGTTTTCCAGACTGGGAAATAAAAGCAGAACCAGTGAGCTGCTCTGCCAGGTACACCCCCAGCCACTGAAAGGCAGAGGGGCCATAGCACTGTCCTGTGCTCCTGCCTTGGGGTGGACCAGGCAGGTGGCCTGGGCTTAATGGTCCCACTTGGAGGCATATTCCTCTGCCAGGCAGCAACCTAGAGCCATAAGCTTTTCCCATTCTGGGAGCACTTTGATGTGCCATAATGTAGTGAAGTCTCCCTGTCAGAGAAAGCAGATGTCTGATAGCCGTGTAGATACCCCGTATGAATTTGATTCTTCCATACCAACATGCCTTCAGGTCAAGTCCAGCTCAAGGTACTCAAGTACCACAGTATTAAATCTGCAAAGTTGGGAATACCACAACTTTCCGAAGACAGGATCTGTTTTTCCCCCCTTGGTGTGTTTGTTCATTGCCTGGCAGCTTTTTATGTGTTGCAGTTCTGTCTCCTCTTTTCATCCTTCAATATTGTTGCTGTAGTGTTAGTTCCTGGTGGGCGTAGTCAATATTTACAAGATTGCTCATTGTGTAGGCTTTTGGTCAGGTAACAATGAACCAAATGGGAGTAATCCTCTTGCTTTTAAAGGTCCATACATACAGGTGTTTGTACATTAGATAAAACCGTAGCACCTAACAACCTAACCTTCAGGAAGAAAATGAGATAGCAGAGAAGGATTTGATAAGAGTTTTTAAAACTCTTATAGTAAAAGCTTTTCAATCTCCTAAGTAAATCCAGAGTCTCAAAAACTTACTTGATTTTAACACCTAATCTTTTTGTCAATTTGAAGCAGGGATCGTCACAAAAAGATTACATATAAGTTTCCTTATGTTGAATTTTTTGTCTAAAATACAAAGTCCCAGGCAGTAGCTTAGCCTCAAGACTGTTATCTAGTTAGAAAGACTGTGGCAGTCAGCAAATACCTTTCACTATTTTTCTAATAACCACAACATCATTCTCCTTAACAACTAACCCACACTTCACATGTCAAGAAAAATAATAACTTATAGGGTAATAATACAATTTAGCAATAGCCAATATAAAACTAGTGAAAAGCAATCTCAAATTTGAGTGCCACACCTTAGTTCCTCTGGCTTTTGATAGCTAGTGAAGGCTAATCTATTTGCAGACATATTATGACACCAAAGTAGTTTTTTTGGGGATATACTGAATCAATAGGATGCATTAAATATCCAGAGTGGAGAAAATAGTCCACCAGTAAGCATGCACTGAATAGTCTCCAGAGATCAATTATGCCTTCCTCAGTTGCAAGTTTATCTCCAAATCTTTAATTACAAAGTATTTTCATCTCTTCTATTTCATATTGTATATTGTGTATAATCAATTTTATATGGAGTATAAAGTTCTACTGAAAGCTTGAAAATTATTGGAAATGCATACTGAAAACTTGAAAATCATTGGAAATGCATTCCTCTTTTCTCTGTGAATGAAATTGGTTGTTTGGTGATTTTCAAAAGACTTTAGACAGAGATGAGTGCCAAATCAAAATAGTAAGAAGAAACCTTGACAAAAGAGAACATTTAGAGAGACAATCAGTATTTGCTATGGCATACTCTTTGTAGGTAACTGTTATCACCATTCATACCTCTTAGGTGTTTCCACCAGATCAGTACTTCTCAGGGTCTCTCTTCTACAGGCAAGTTAGAAATGTTTTGGAGACTCTATTTGAAGGAGAAATTAAATGTGAGATACTGAAAATGCCTCTTGTGAAATTTCTCTAGGTGGACTAATTGATACAATTTTAAAAGTTGGTCTGGTACTTACAATTACATCACTTTTTAATATGTTGTTGTTATTTATAGCACTGCTGAGGAACTGAAGAGGTCTTGTGTACAGCAGAGGATCAGAGATGCCAGGATGCTTTGGGTGGGATACAGAAGGAGTAATTTAAGTACCTAAAATAATTATTGCCTACCTTACCTTTAGACTCCCCACTTTAGGCCTTGATGCAGTTATTTTTGGGTAAGAGCCTCAGTTTCCCATAAAGTTTGCCATGGAATTACTGCATAACAAAGAGTAGTGACAGCCTGCCATGGAGGCCAGCAGTGGAGAGTGATGAGGAGCAGCATCCTGTGGGATGCAGAGTGCTTTGGAGGCAGGGCACACAGCTTCCCTCCATGCTGTGGCCTGTTGCTGTGCCCCTCTTTCAGCAGGGACCCCCAGGAAGTGAACTGGGCAGCGGTTCAGCAGACACGTATTCTTGTCCTGGTCTCTCTCATCTCTCTGCATGCATCTGTGTAGCTAACAAGAGCCAGAACTGATTAGTGGCATCCCTGTCCTATGCCTTTAAGCCAACCTTTAAGCACTTATGAAACTCTGTGCTTGGTGGGCTGTAACTCAGAAAGGTGTTTAATACAGAAGCAGTGACTCAGAAGTGCAGGGGAGAGCACTGGGTCAAAGAGGACTGTTGTGAAAAGGTCAGACCTACTGAGGGACACTTTGGTCCAAGCTGTATCTTCCCTAGCAAAGCCATGATGTCGGACTCAGAGAGGTATGGTGACCTACTTATCTCCCTGTACAGAACGTCAGAGGAGAGGTAGATAAAGCGTGTATTGTGTCCTCACCTCTTGTTAAACTTGCTCCCTGCAGAGGGTTGACAAACCATATTCTTCTGGCCATGCAACAGCTGATACTAAAACTATGATGATAAAACAAGAAATATATGCAAAAATCTTTTAAAATAGTGATACACTTTCATATAATTGAGTATGTATTTATAACCTTTCTTTGCATAAGGTTCATGTTTCAGTTGTTTGTGTTTCCTATTTCTGCTTGGGCTCTGTAATATATATATGCCTTTCAGATGACATTCAGGAGGACTTCTACGTCAAGTATGAAGAAATAGTTAAATCTGAGCAGGTGAGGTAAGAGTTGGAACCCAAACCCCGCTTTGCCTCACCAAATCCCCCAAGGCTCCATTGTTCTAGTATTTGAGGTTTATAGAAAATAACTGCCTGGTTTCTCTCCCATGCCTGTAAATGATTATATGCCTCACATTTCTAACCTCTCACAGTACTGCCACTAATAGCAATACAGTCTCCATGTGGTAACCCAGTTGTTCACATCCGTAATTTCTTTAATCTTTGTCCAAATTCCCATTTCTGCCAAAGAATGTATCAGGCATGAAGATAAGAACCAAGGAAATGTAACCCTTGCCTCATATAACCTGTAATGTTTTATCACAAGAACTGTACTTTGCACAGTTGTGTAAAAGAGCAACCATCTGCCTGCCAAACCCGCAGCGCTCCCACTCTCCATGGCGCTGACACCAGGATTCCAGTGTTTTGCATGTGGGATTAGCTACTGCCTGCTGGTTCATTCCAAAGCTAAGGCCATTGAGTAGCAGTGCCAAGGCAGCATTGTTGGGTTTGTGCCCTGCATGGATCCGTGCATGGTGCAAAGGGGCAGGGAAAGCTGCAAGGTTCCCTTAGTGCAGGCTGTTCTTGACATAATGCAGCAGAGCTAGAAGGAAGAACAGCAAACACAGCCAGAAGACTCCATGCTTAAAATAATTCAGTCTAATGCTAGCTATTTTTTTCTTGAGCTTTGATACAAGAATTATGGCAGCTTATAACCTCCCTTTTAGTGTATGTATGTGTGCAGGTTTTGGTCATATGAATCACCCCCTAAGAAATCTTTGTTATTCTCGAAGGTCTTATGACTCTAGTTTCACCAGTGTGCTCTAATCTTCCTTTTCATAAGAGCTGTATAATTCTGTGGCACTCCACCAAGGAAAAGGCTTAAACTATATCCTGAAATAGTTGTTCAAAATCCCAAGTAGAAACCTGTTTATTACTATATGTAACAGAAGATTAAATTTATTAATAAGCCTAAACATGTTCCAGGCATCTCAATTGAAACACACTGTTAGCTAGCTCAGCAAATACTAGTGAAGCTGAAATGCCACTTTGCAAGTAGACCAACTATATCAAAAAAGAAAACATTGACTTTCCATTGAGTAGTTCAGGTATTCGAATAATTTTACATCCCACTTGTATCTTTCTTTCTTGTCTAGACTGTATTTCTGGATAGACCTTCAGGTCCTGAAAAGTGGGTGGAATATGAGCTCAGTAGCTCTGCTTTCCCCCCATAAGGAACCATGTTATGTGAGGGAACAGCTCCCAGCTGCTGTCTCACTGCCCCAGCTGCTGTCTCACTGCTGCTCCCCCACGCTGTATAAACACCACTGTTGGTAGATCATGGGCTGCAGGGTCTTTGGTGGTGTTACCATCCTTGTTTCTCAGTCTGTGCTGTATGAAGCAAAACACAATTCTAAATGACCATGGAGGTTGCCAAGAGGTGAGGGACAGGTTCGCAAAGACAAAGACACTACAACTAAAGAGACGTGCAGCTCTCAAGGGAGCAGTTTCCAAATGCTTTGGAAACACCTCGGTAGATGCTACTCAACACTTCAGGCCTCTAAACACATTCAATATCTGGTCTCTCAGAGAGTTTCCTCTTGGAGTTCTTTATGTTCACCTTATCACATTATTGCTCAATCCTCTGAGCCAGACTATACAATTACTGAGAGGCTGCAGATGGCTACCAGGACAAGCCTTCAGGACACAAAACAAGAATTAAAATGTCTGCGGCAAAGCTGTACAGGTGAAGTTGCATGTTTGGGCTTGAGATTGTCTAACAGCTCATTTCCACATAAGAGAGGTTCTGTACTCTTCTCCCTGTCCTGGTTCTGCCTTGGCCCTCCTCCACTTAAGTGCACTGGCTTGTGTTTTCTGACCCTGCACCAAGCCAATTCAGTTTACTGGAACTGAGAATATTAAACTGGAAAAAAGGTGAATTGTTTGTGATGGCATATGGAGTTGACTCAAAGCATGAATGTATTGAAGACCACCAAAGCTAATGCAAAAGATGGGACAGGATTGTGTGATTGGGTTTGGGAAAGGAAGAGGAGGAAAAGGAAACGAGAACTTTATAGCAGTGTCAAGCTGGTTAATGTGCTTTGTGGTAAAGTGCCACCACCCCTGAATAACAACTGGCCAAATTCTGTTCATGAACAGTTCACCTCCAGCATCATCCTGCATATACATGTTATCTTTGTTTGTCATTATGGATTTGTCTTTCACAGAGTGGGTATAAGTGTATAAAGCTGGGATTGCAATATGACAGATCAGCCAGTGAGACATCAGAGGGCAGATGGTCAATAATATTGGCATATTTTGTAAGCTTGTCTCTCAACTTCCTCCAGGAGATAACAACAATCTCTCTTGCCATCTCCATGGGATCTAGGTAGGCTTTCTTTCTCCTTTTTTTTTTCCCCCCAATTTGTTTGTTTAGCTGGGTTTTTTACCTATCACAAATTCTGGAAACAGATCAGCTTTTCATCTTCTTCTCAAAAATCTGTAGAGAAGCAAGATAGCAAATAAATACATAGCAATGATATGTACTGCCCATGAACGATTTAACATCATTCTGTTGGAGGAAAAGGAGGGAAACTAATGAGTGGCAGCAACTAGTTATTACTCCAACATTTCAAAGTTTTTTCCAGATCAAATGAAGACATCTTCTATTTCTATTGAGGTCAAAGACAATATTTTCATTGGCTGCAGCTGGGGATTAAAACTACAGTTTTAATCCCTTAAATTTTGAACAGTCCTGTCTTTCAACCTAAAATAAAAAAGTACGACATTCTTTCAAAATTGGGTCAGTTGTCTGATGTGTGGATTCATCATTCATTTTGACATTTATCTGATTGTATTCTCATTCTTCTGTTGAGGTTAGCTTAAAAGAGAAGGCACCTCCCAAGCTATCCTCCCTTGAAATGTCAGCTGAGGCTTTCTTTTCTACTTTTTAAGCTCTGTGGGAAGTACAGATTCATCTCCATTAAAAACAAAACAGAGCAAGAACAACTCATGTTCCTCATACAACAGTGTCTTGGGGTGAACATGGCAATGACTCACTGTTGCCTTTGGCACCCTGCTTTGGCCAGGCAGGTGCAGCAGGCAGCTATGTGGGAGCTTCGGATATATGACAGCAAAAGGACAATACATGCCAAAACACTGACAGCCCCAGCTGTTGGGGAGCAAGGCAGATTCCTTGGACATAAACTACAGAGGGTAGCCAAGACATCCACACAGGGCTGAAGATACAACACAGGACCTATTGGATTCTCATGCCCTCTGTGTTGGTGGCTAGGGGCTGGTGGGATATGCTAGAGTACTCAAGAGGGCACCTACACATGAAAACCTACGTCTTGGTTGAAGATCCCTGGAGCTGGTGTGTTAAGAAGTCATGGGTGAAGAAGCTAACCCACACAGAGGGCATACTTGCTGGTTTTCCTGAACAGATTCTCCTCTGAAACCTTTAAATGGATTATGGTTTACACTTAAACTTCTTTTTTTTATTTTTTTAAGAAACAAGCTATTTGTGCCACTTTTTTTCTTTGGAATAGCATATTGGACCTCTTAGCAGCCTGAAGGTCGATGTTCCCATGTTGTAGTTGCCACTGCCTTACAGGCAGCTCTCAGCCCAGTGCTTCTGGTCTTACAAACACATCATTCATGTTACCTTCTGGGAAACTGGAGGAATGGTCCACCTTCAAGAGGACAGATTAACCAAAACTCAAGGACAAATCTGTCCTTCAGGTGGACAAATGTCCTTTGAAGAGAGGAGTCCATTCTCCTTTGTGTGTGCATGTGGGCATTGGATACAGTGGTCAATCCTGGGATAGATAGGGAATTTCAGGCTTTCAGCTTCATATTTCCTATCATACCTTCAGGTATTCTCTACATTGTAGTACTCTGTACTGTGCAAACATATCCTACACTCAGTCAGCCTGAGGACATTTGTGTAACTGTGCCCAGCGAGAGTAAAAAGTGTATATTTTCTGTGGTTGAGCTGAAACATATTGCTCTATAAAATGCTCACTTTTAGGGTTGAGTGAGGAACTTTCAAGGAGGGTAGGAGTACTGCCACAGTAAATGCAGCTGGGCATGGCTCTGTCACACAGCCTGGGGACACAAGATCAGAAAACTAGATTTTCACAGCTTACTTAGTCTGCAATTTTTAGTTTACTATCTTGGATTACTGAGTCATGAAACTCAGCTGCAGCTGTGTTGAACTTTAAGAATAATTACATAAAATATTACATTTTTAATTTCCTATTCAGACCTGTACTGGGAATGAGTTCAGTAAACAAAAGAGGGTGCAGAAGATCAGTACCAATAAAAATCCTGCCTACATTCTCATTAAGAAATCTCTCCTGTGTAGTGAATGAAGTAGGGATCTCTTGAAAGGAGCATGATGCAGTTGTATCATTAAAAAAGTGTATCATAATACATGCACAACAGGATATCACATTAAAGGCAAGCTTAATTCTGGCATTTCATGGCATTAAAGAGAATTAGTTTGCTATAATAATTTTCTTTCAGTGCAGGGCCATTTTTGCCTGGTTGGTGTGTGGGAATAACCTCCTAGCTGTACAAAAAAGGGAAGGTGAAAATGTACACACCACGCATGTTGGCATTTTTGCATTCATAAGCAAGTTAAGCTGTTCTTGATTCATAGCACTGTCCTCTGCCCTTTGAACTTCTGCACTCAGAGACAGGCTACCTTCCCCAGGGAATCAGTCCCAAAAGGATGCTAAGACACCTGTGTTCCCACTGCTTTTCACACTTTTTATGCTGACAAAAGACACTTGTTTATTCCCAGCTCCAGAAGAATTTGAGATGAACAGAGCACAGAACTGTCTGGCCATTTGCTCTTCATCAGTTTTTTTTGCTAAGTGTGTATCTAGTGCTGATCCATTGGCTCTGTGCTGATCTTTGCCTTGGAGTCTTCATAATAGCATGAGGCTGGCCCAGCTGCACCACTGCAGTGTGGGGATGGCACATCTGTCAGACCCTGCTTGGTTCAGAAACCTCCAGAGACTGGAGGAGGAGGGCCTCCTGAGAACTTCCATCCCGTATTTGTTGTCCTTGGAATATGAGGAGTTTCTTGTTTAGTCCAACTTTTGCCTCTCCAAGTGGGAAATTTTTCATCAAATTCATAGCTGCTGAAAAGCTTCTCGAAGGACCAACTGTAGTTTTGCTAACCTAGGAAACATGGCACATTACCCATCCGCTCACGTTCTTGACAGCGACTGAAGCCCCCACATCTCCCCCCCCCAAAAGAAGGCGTATTTCCTGTCTTTTCTTATTCTCATCAATGACAACCATTTTTGTCAATATTTTCTAGTGGTGGGCACTCTTAGTGATATCACTGCTGAAAAATTTCAGCTGTATGAAAGTCTTGCGAAGCCATATGAAGCACTTCAGGTGAGAGCTGCTGGATGCTCTTTCCTGTAGATGCTGCTGCCAGTTATGTATACGGTACCAATCAGAAAACACTAAACAGAACTCAGTCAGAAATTATTTTTTTCTGTCCTGATTTTATCATTGAAATGCTCTTTTTCCCTACAGAATATAATTTCATTTTCCCCACTATAAAATGAAGACAATAGCAGCTATTCAGTAGCATATTACACTTGTATTTGTGAAGGAAGCAAGCTTCTGCATCTCAGATTTGTGCATTTAATAAGTTGTCCCACTTGCACACCAACTTCTTCAAGACTTACAGAGCCACTCAGTAGCAGAATCCAAAACAGAATTAAACCTGAGAGAGGAATCAGAAGATAGAAATTGTCCTAGTTGATGGGGAAATGTTTGATTGACTGCACTAAGGGTGCATTTTATTTTAAATATTCTAATGCTTTTGAAATACTAAAGGATCTAAAAATATAAACTGCAACTTTGAAATGGAACATTGTTATTTGTGGAGATGATACCAAAAGTAACTAATTGCCAAAAATTCAGAGAAATACTTCGTTGCTTTTGGTCAGCAAGCACTGAACAAATAAAAGAGCTCTCCTGGATCAGGCTGTACATTAATTACTGACCCATCAGTAGGGTCTGTGCTTCTGAAAGTTTAACACCCCTATTTTATAACAAACCCATAAGCTTCTGTATTTTAGCAAATACTGACCACATTCCCTGTTCCTTCTGTCAACCTGACCAATTCCATCTGAACTAAGTAGCTGTTCTCATGCTCCCCTGAAATCTCTGCTTTCTGCCTCAATCTCAGACTACTTGGAGTTGAAAATGGTTACAATTTGTGGACGTGTTTCTTTGTAGTTGTTGTTTGGCCACACTGTGGTTATATATAATCAATACAGTATGTTTATCATGGTAAGCTGCATCAATATGTGGCAACAGTGCTATGAAAATCAGGTCTACAATTCCTTGGTAGTCAGAGGCCCAATATGATGCTATTTGGAATAATCTAAAAGGATCAAATAATCTTTAAGAAAATAAATAAGCAGATCCTTTTTATCAGTTCATTTTAGTTTTCTGGTGATGTATCACCAAATGAAGCCAGAAAGATAAGGAATTCTTTTTTCAGAGAAAATTCATCCATATCTTATCTTTATAAGACTTTGGCTGGTCTCCATCCTTGAGCAATGCCATGTTATTTCTCTGAGCTAATAAAAAGATCAGTGACTCAGCATCTGTAGTTTGCAATTCAAAATCAGGGGGAAAGTTTGGACAGCATGTCAGCATTTCATCCTAATGTTAATGTGTTATCTTTATGAGAGACCAAAGGGCGGCCTTCTGGAATGCAAATAAATGAATACATTTACCCTTAATTGTTTTTAGGTTCTCTGCTTATTTTCCAGATGGCACCTGTTCTTCCTAAATGACTTTAATTCCTCACTTGGATTGTCAGATCAAATTTGCCACAAACTTTGCCACTTTCCAAACAAAACTGGTAGGAAACATTCTAAAACAGAAAAGGGATAATTGTGACAAGCAATATTTTTTCTTTTGGCTGGTGATTTGGTTTATTGTAATCCTCTGCATTATAAATTATTTCCAAAAGCTTCAAGTGGAAGATGCAGATGTAAACAAAACTTTGGTACTCCAGAGAGCACAGCTTGCACGGGAGCTTTATGAGAGTGAAATAGTTTCAGGAATTAAACTCAGGTGACTTTCTTTTAAGTGCACTTATGTTTGTGGAGAGAAGAGATACAGAGCCAGAGGAGGCAGCCTCAAAGTATTCGTGTGGACGAATGCTTTGCATTGTTCCATGTGTTCACTGCACAGGGCCAGACTGGCCCAGGAACCCTCTTGGGGGAAGAGCACCGTGTCTGGGTCTCTCTTGACCATGTCAATGAACAGCACACATGAAGGTGCCTCTTACATTTGTCATGGTCTGATATGACTCAAATCTACTAATTAATTTGTCAAGTTGCTTAGTCACTACCAAGCCAAAGCATAATTGAAATAATGACACAAAAAGCTTGACGCATATCTAAAATAATGACACAAAATTCTCTATATACTCTATATACGTTTATCTATGTCACATAATGAAAACAAAAGTTGTTTGTAACCTGTTTCTAGATTTACTGAATGTCCCTAGTCTCAGCCTTTGCCATGTCTCATGTGTCATGTGTGCTTCTATGATCTGAAAGGTCCCAGTACTTTCTGTCCAGGCACAGAATCATAAAATCCTGGAATATGCTGAGTTGGAAGGCACCCATCAGGATCATCGAGTCCAACTCGATGCACAGGCCCTGTGCAGGACACTCCAAGAGTCACCCCATATGCCTGAGAGTGTTGTCCAAATGCTTCTTGAACTCAGATAGGTTTGGTGCTGTAACCAGCTCCTTGGAGAGTCTGTTCTAGTACTTGATCACCCTCTGGGTGAAAAACCTTTTCTTGATACCTAACCTAAACCTCCTCTAACTCAGCTTCACTGTCACTGGTCACAAGATTGAAGAGATCAGTACTTTCCCCTTTGCTTCCCCTCATGAGGATGATCTGTTGGCCCCATTTCACATAAGTAAACTTGCTAGCAAACCAATAACTTTATATTAGCATGATATATTAAGCATGAAACACCTACAGCCACGTGGCACTAGGACAGACTGTCATTGCACAGCTCTTCTATGCTGTCAGCAGAAGAAAGCCAATGCTCCTTGACCAGGCTAACAAGAAACACTATCAAAGACACTGAAGATAGTCTTCATTTTATTAAACTGAATGTCTTACTAACACATTATAAGGAATATATTGTTTTTTCTATTTTTTCTTGTGTTTGTAATCTTAATTGCCACAAAATAGTGGTTTTCTGTGACTCTCGGTGGATTCAGCAACTTGGACCTGTGGGCCAGTTCCTAAGATTTAGAAGATGCTCCTTTGCCCATGTGACTCTCTCATGCCTCTGATCCTGTCCCATTCATCCCTCCAGGAAAGAAACCCTGGCCAATGGGCTGGGGCTCCAAGGAAATTTGCTGAAAGATTGATCTTTCATGAGGAACTGCCAGATTCATTGGAAATGTTTTGTAGGCACACACTGGTTTTGTTCAGTGTGACAAACCAGAGGGGTCTCCCTGGAACTTGTCAGGTCACAGCTGGTGGGCTGGGGTGGTGAGCAGGACACAGCCTTGCTGAGCTCTCTGCCCATAAGCTGGCAGCTTGGACTTTCTGCAGCAGAGCTGGAAGAGTGGTAAGTGTGAGATTCTCAGCTTTGTGTGAAAATTCGGCAGGTCTGTGCTTGGATCCAGAGGGGTGAGACCACGAACCTGACTGCTCCAGCTCACTCTGCCAGTCCCATCAAAGAACAGGCAGTGTGCCCTGAGGGCTGCCACAAGGCTCCCATGCAATGTGGGCAGCTGACTACTTAGATTAGCTTTTCAAAAACCTGGTGACTTTTCTGAAGCAAATACTTTCAGGGCCTCCTTTCCTGGCATTTTCAGTTTACAATCCAGTTCAAAACAATGGCTGCTCTTTGCAGACTCTATGACTTATGCCGCCCAGTTTCAGAAGCGGTCATGTGCTCTCTGCATTCATGGAAAAAAGGCTCAAAAGGATTGCTCTGCTAGGGCTGAGAAGTTGATTCAGGGATAGGAATTGTCTTTTTAAGCTGACATTAGCCGGCATTGGTGCTAAAAGATGTAAAACTGCATCCCTCACCTGCACATACTTACCCTCTCCCTTGAGTTTGCACAAGCCTGATCTGAACAACAGATGAATTAATCCAGGTGAAATCTCAGCCAATGGGAACAAAACACAAGCTGTAATCTAGCTTGCAGTCGTGGTGTGGTCTTCCATCCAGCCACATGGACATGTGTGCCGACAGGAGGCTGGAGGGAAGGGAGACAGCTGTCTCTGCAGGAGACTAGGGAGGAGGATGCAAGGCGGTCTCTGGGAGCTTGTGCTTTCTCACAGGATGAGGTTACATGGGATGGCTGAGCCTGGGGGTAGCTGTTACATGGGGACAATGACATCTACCTCCAGCAGAGCTTTGTGAGCCTTGTGATCCTTACTTCCCCGTGCTGGGATGGTGCACACATGAGCACCACACCACAGCAGGATGGAAGTGCTGGAGCAGCAATCATGCCACCTCTGAGCAGGAACCCTCAGACAGGATTCTCTGTGCAGTCACCAAAATTGCAGTAATGAGCATGTGGCAGCCTGGGCTGAGTATGTGAAATAGTGTGTAGGAGATGCTGGAAGGTGCCCCCCTCCCAGCTGTCCTGGGATTTCACTCATGAGGTAAGTCACGAGCATTTATTGTACAATTATATGTTCAGGGCACTTTTTCACAATGAAGTTGCATAAAATAGACTTTTTTTGTGTGTTGAGAAATCAATTCTGAGTTATGGACCCCTTCTGCATCTGCACAGGAGCCCTTAGTAGGCATTTTGCAGGCTAGCTCCAGGCTTGAGGATACAGAGGCATGTTTCTCAGGCTGTCCTCAAAAGAGGGCATGTGAGAAAAAGTTTCAAGGTCCTTTACTAGTTAATGGTTGTTTTCTCTGTTTTGCAATACAGAACAACTAAATATTCTCATCTTGTTGAAACCAATATATCTTGTGTGATTTTCTTTCATCTTCTTTCTTTCATCACCTTCTTTCTTTATCTGTGACTGAAAAAATATACATTAATTCCTGGAAAAGCTTGCAAAACTCAGAAAGGTAAGTGAACTAATTTCACCTTTGTGGAACAGGTCAACTTGTTGGTGCTTGTTCTCAATGTGCAGTGGTTTTATCTGCTGAGAAGATTGTGGTGAAATGAGCACTGAGGTGCTTTGCTCTAACAACTCACACATGTACAGGGGCTGTTGAGCAGATGGAGAGAGCTCATAAAGTGGCAGAGAATGGCTTGGAGACTAAAAAAACCTGATGTATAGAACCTCAAAATTTTTTAAAGCTATTATGGGAATAAGTGGAATTTTCTGAATTTATTTTTCAAAGAAAAAAAGTTGTCTCAATTTGAGACTTGCTCTCTTTTTCCATATATTCTCTACTTTAATGAGCAGCTGTGAATTTTATGTAGGAACTATTCGGTGCAGCTTTATGCAGTTTATTAGGTGGGAGATCAGACTTTAAATATTTAAACCAGATTTACAGGCATGGAAACTAGAACAGACTGAGTGACACAACAAATAATTTATTCACTGAATGTAGCATCTTCCTTTGTGGAAATATGCACAAATGTATTTTTGTTTTCTCACTCTTCCCATTGGGAAGATTTTTTTGATTTTTCAGCCTAGCATCCAGATGAAGGAAGACTTCAGTGATCACAATGTCCATCGATCTGTCCCACTCTGGAAACTTTTAAACCAACTACCACACTTTAATATCGTGCAGTAGTGTGACACACAGCTCAAAAGCATTAGGATAGGATTCATTAAGTTAAATTTAGACTTGTACAGTATCAATGTCTTCATCTCAGATAGTCACCTTAGGTTGTCCTTACAGTTAGTGTAGACCAGCTGGTATATTTAACCATGATTCAAGTGACCTGATTTAGATATCTATTTTGGGATGGGATGAATCATGGACTAAGAGCGACTTTCTCTCTTTTCTGCTTAGTTAAGATGGGCTGAGATGAAGAACAGTGTAATAGTGGAATTTTCTGCACAATTTTTGAAGACCGACTCTATTTAAGAAAGGAAATTTAATGAGGCAAAGCTGGAGTGTGCGTTCACCAGCAGTGGTGGGGCCAGTCACTGTGGGTATCAGCTGCCAGCCAGCACACACCCCTTGTCAGGGAGTGGAGGGAGATCATGCTGCCCTTCACCTAGGTGGTATTTGGAGATCATGAGAAGAAAATGAGTGTGCAGCCAAGGTGAAGAGAAAGTCATAAAGAGCTTTAGGGTCAGGAGAGGTTATTGTGTTGGGCAGGTAAGAAAATAAGACACTAGTTCAAATAAACAAGGCTTCACCAGGTTTATTGCTCACAGAAGTAAACGCTTATTCCAGAACTCATCACAACTTTGCATGTTGTGACTGCTCAGATAAAACAACTCTTAAATAATCCTTTCAGAATTTAGAGGTCAAGCCCAACCTCTGATCAGCTTATGATGCAACTTAGTAATTTTCCATTTTCAACATGAAACAAATTTTTAAACATGCACTTTCGGTGCTTTTTTTTTTTTCCCAGAAGCACTCTTCTCTGAAAAAGTCATTATAAACACCTCAAAGTTACCTAATTATTTTCTTTGAAAGTCCTCAGGCTGGCTGAAGTCTTAATGATCTTGAGTGGTTGCTATACTGAAACTGCTGCCTAAGATCAATTGTTTCTGTTTCCTGTTACTTTCTACCTCACGGCTCTCAGTCCAAGTTCCTCAGTTCAGAGCAATTCTTTGCTGTGCACAATAGAATCTTGGTCAACATGAGTCAGTAAAATTTATGGTAATGCAAGTAAATAAATGAGAATACATTATTGTACTGCTTCTGTCCTGAATGTGTGAATGTTAGTGGTGTTCCTTCTTAACTGAAGGGTCTGGGAGTTGTTATGACAATGTCTCTAAAATACACTCACTACTGAGAGGTTGCCTGGTTAAGCTTAGTCACTCGTTTGTGGAAGGAGATTGAGAAGTAGGATGGAGCCATCCCTGCAGAAGGGGCAGTTACGGACAACAAAAGGAGGAAACAAAACTCCAGAAAGGGCCACATCTTCTGCTGACACCATGGAATGAAAAGTGTCACCATCACCTAAGTAACCGTGGTAACAATTTGTGCTTTCTCATGGTGACTCTCAGTATTTCATAAGGCAGGGCGTTATTCAAGACCGGCCTTAGTGAAAATGCAGTTGCTCCCACAAGCACACTCTTAGGATCACTTGTTAATGCATATTTATTTAGTAATTTACTTTCTGGGAACAATTCCATTCACATTCACTTTTTTATTATCAGTAAAGCATAACTTATTACCCTGCTTTTCAGAAGGCATAACTAAGATAGCAAGTGAGCTTGTTGCTTGCTTAAAGACATGGAGTGGGTCAGTGAGTCATCAGCAGAGCAGTTCAAATGGCAGGCAGGTTTTGTTTGTGTTTCATTCCAGGAAAAACAAAACAAGAATGCGGGCTGGGAGAAAAGACTTCAAAACAAATGAACTGGAATAATCACTCCCAAGCTGATGTTGTCCAGAATGTGGTTCAGAGTCCTACATTGAATGATGAACAGTGAATGCCAGATTATCATTTCATCCTCAAAAGCTTCATTCTCCATAATCTCCAGAAAGGTTACTGTCTGTTGTCTGTGATACCTCTTTTTGGGTATCATCATCTTCCTCATGAAACAGCAGAAGGAAGCATGACACATGTGACATCCTTGTTGCCATCCTCTTGGTGAGGGAGCACAGGCCTTCTGGTAATGATGAACAACTCACTCCTCAGCATTTTTCAATCTGACTGCTTCCATTCATGCCCTTGGTTAGAAATACTGACCATTTTTTTTGTCCTCACTTTACTGCTTTTGCTGATGCTGTCACATACTTTCATTCCTGTGTCACCCATAACTACCCTTAACTACAGTTTTTTATCCCTGTACTCTGAAGGAGGGCCATAAGGCTGCCTTCCAGGAACTTCCTTGCAAAACACGAGTAATCCAGAGTTAAGAAGGTTCAAATCCAGTCTCTAAATGCTGAGCTACCTGCGTACACATGTATTTGTTCTGCAGGAGCCTGTTAAGGCTTAAGAATGCGAACTGTTGATGGACAGTATTTCAGGTGAGTGAAACAAAGTGTGAGAGCGGCTAAAATAAAAAGACATGACAGCCTCAAAATGAAGCTTCAAGACAACAAAATTTTCAAGTGCAGAGAAAACCAGGTAATATCTAGGTGGAATTCAGTTCAAGATGGAGGCCCTACATGTGCCTACATGTAGGTATGGATAAAAATATGCTTGCTATTTTTTTGACTATGGAGGCTGGTGCCTTGATTCAGTTGCTTAAATATTGGTGCCTTTGTAAGTATTTCAGAAGTCTGAGACACGCCTGACACTTATAACGTAAGGGAAATCCATGTCCTTTTGGGATGGCTGGATGCCAGACAGGACACTTTCCCAGCGCTCAAGCAGTGCTGGACATTTATGTATGAAGCTTGTCTCTAGCCAATACAGTCAACAAAGCCTCGAGGGCAACTCATGTCATTCCAAAGTAGGACTTGTGGGTGACCAAATAAATCACTTCATGTGCCTGAATTGGCTGATTTTGTACTTTTGGCTGTATTGCCTGTAACTGGAGGTTTAACATCTAGTGCATATATAGATGCCTAAATCTCTGCTTCCTGACCTTGGGTTGCCCTGGGTGTTTCAAAGGAGCAGTGGCAGATATGAAAGCATTTACGTTACACAGAAGCTAATGCCTGCAACTCCTCAGCTGCATGACTTGCATGATTGATCTGGCCTTTTTTTAAGTGGTCTGCCCTTCCAAAGAGATATCATACGGGAATTCTTTGAACACTTACTTCTCATATGAACAGATCCTGCTTCTGGTAGCATGACCCAAAGTGACCTATCCTCCTGCTCTGCTTCTGCTGGGTGAATCAAACTCTTTTCTGTGACTCACTGCAACAATTTTGATCCAGGAGATAGACATATTTTTTGTTTCAAAGGGAGTTTTGAAAAAGAAGAATTTAAGCGGCCTCTAACAGCTTAGGGTGTTATTTAGTACTCATATAACACCATAAGAGAACTCTGCATTGAGTTTTAATACATGATTTATGATCTTCACTTTCATTTTTTTCAGCTTTGTTAAGATTCCTTTGGAGTCTAAGTGCTTTGCAGTTCACCTGGCCAGCAGTTCATCTATTTATCCTTCAGAAGAGCTGATCTGTTACTTCTGGCAATGTGGCCAAGGTATCCTTTTACCAGAACTTGTTTGACATCAGCAATGAAGCAAAGAGACCCTGAAATTTCACTGATGGCCACTTTTGCTGCTTCGGTGCATTTGCTATTGTTCCTCTGAGTGTGATCTAATGGAAAGCAAAATATTCTTATTATAGCAAACCATAATTCACTGGCTGAACTCTCAAGTATATGCAATGACCAGCATAACAGCTTCAGAGCAGCAGCTGGGCCAGGAATCTGTTGGCTGCACCATTCTCTCAGCAACATAGGAAATAACTGTTTTTCCCATCTGCTAAATGTCAGTAATTTAAAAAATGTGTTCGTACTGCACTGGGATGAAAGCAAAATATGTTCTTGCAAGAACATTTCCTGAGCTGAGATATCAACATTTAGGGCACCGGTTTGGGAAGCTGAAAAGAAATGTATTCACATACACATCCCTGCAATGGCGGTAAATATTAAATTATGTATTCAAACTGGAACAGCTCTGACAGAGGAGACTGAAAAACTTGATGGAGAGATCATGTATCTGAAACATGCAGACCAGGTTCCTGGTGTGAGCCAAAAAGATGAAAGACATATATGTTCCCCAGTCAAGGCTGTATCCTTTTCCCTGTGAAAGAGGGATGGTACTCTTGAGATAACCAAAAATTCATTCTGAAGCCGAGAAGCCTTTTCCTGGTGCTGTCAAACCTCACGCACCATTGTGCACTTTGATTTTAGCGAATGTGAATTTTTCATCTCATCCTCATTGAATTACGCTGCATTTTTCGAATTCTGGCACCAGCCTGTTGGGATCCTCCAGAGGTGCGAATCTTTTCTCCGCATGTTTGCGGACAATGGATGGACATGCCGCAGCACGGCATCACGCCCACGCCGGCAGGGACGCTTCGGCTCCAGCTGCTGCCGCAGGGGACCGTCTTCGGCTGCCCCCACCCCGACCGCCCCGGGGGCCGCCAGCTCCGGCCCTCTGGTGCCCTCCAGTGTCTCCTTCCCGAAACAACTTAGGGGAACAAAGCCCTTAAGGGGAGATCCCGCGTAAAATGATGCTCCATCGGGATGCTTGAGGATCTGGCGCCGAATTGAAGATGGAATTTAATTTACTGGGCAAGCCGTGTGTCCTTGACTAAAGGCAAGGAGCTGACATTAAGGTAGGCTGAGGAAGGCAAGCTTTGCTACCTTCAGGAAAGCAACAAGGTACGCCTGGTTATCTGAGCAGCTCTTCAGTGTGCTGCTTTATCACAGACAGTCCCTGAATAACCATTTGCACCGTGGCATTACTCAACATAGAATGAGAAGTCGTGATTTGTTCTGTGGCCGGTTTCAGTGATAAGAACACAAGCTACAGGCTGCAAGACCTTTAATCTCAATTTATTCTCTTCCATTAGATAAGTAACTTCAACAAATTTACTGTTTGGCTCAGAATAATCCCATATATAAATAACACCAAAAAAAGCAGTCTGTTCGATTTGTCTGTTTGTAATTAAATTCAGCAGAATTCTGACTCTACTCAGCTATTCTCACATGACTACAGAGTCACAGAATGGATCAGGTTGGAAGGGACCACAGTGGATCCTCTAGTCCAACCTCCCTGCTTAACCAAGGGCATCCTAGAGCATATGGCACAAGATTACATCCAGGCAATTTATGCCCTCTACATATTGGGGTTTAGTTGTTAAAATGGACACCATAAATCTATGCAAGACCTAGCTAAATTATGGATAATTTACAGAAAACCAGCTTTTGCTAAGTAAATATTTCACTCATATTATTTCAGTGTTTTTGGAAGGAAAATGATGACATAGTAAGCTCTGAAATATATCTGCAATAAAGATTTCTCAGACCCTTAAGAAACAAGGCAAATATTTTAAGAAAAAAAGGATCCAGATAGTTTCTACTTTAATCTATGTTTGCTTTAGCATTTTCAAGACTTGCTTAAAATATTTTTGCTTTTATATCTTAGTCTAATTTTAAGTTCTGTCTTTCTAGCAGTTTTTACAATACAGACTCATGGCTTGACTCCTCAAAATCACCCCTGAATTTTGAAGCAAAATCATCCCTCTTATTTCCTCAAAATCATCATCACTGAAGGACCCAAGGCAGCCAGCACCAGTGGACATATTAGCATACACACAGGACAGCCATGCACTTCTGGACTGCTGTGCAGAGACTAAAGGGGCAAATAAATCCCCTTCTCCAGACTTGACTTAACTGCCCACAAGTTGACACCTAGTACCATTTGAGATGCTCTGCAGCACCTGGGGCATCTGCACAAGGTACATTCAGACAACTGAGTCCTGACCCCCTGACTTGATGCACAGATGAGCACAGTCACAGGCATGTAGCAGCTTTTCAGTGCCCTAAGGAGCCCAGCTGCTGCTCCAGATGTGCGTGGGTCCTGGTTCATAGCCATCAGGCTCACCCTGCTGCCTTGGCTCACCTGCTGTTAGAAGAGGAAAATTGCTGCACAGAAGAAATTGTCTGTTGAAACTCCTGACAGAGAAAGGTCAGTCAGCATGGGACTGTGAGGCTGAAGACTAGGCCTAGGAATCACAAGCATCCTTGAAAAGTGCAGCTGGGGACCTAGAAACCAGAGACATCCCAAGGTAGCACCACTAAACACAAGACCAAGAGACTGCAAGGACAACTTAACATCTGAGAAAATGGAAAACAACATAGAAATATAAAATTGCTCTGGAAAAGTAGAAAAAAGAATCATCTATTGGCTGTTAGAGATGAAAATCAGAAATTAACATAATCTATTAACCGCTCAAAGTAGGATCTCCTACACATGCTTAAGTCTCTTTGTTATAAAAAGGACTTAATTTTTATCCAAAATGGAGTCTCTTTCTGAGAACTTTCCAGCTGAATCCCACATGAAGTGTCCACAAGCACTTGGACTCTCACTGGGGATGCTGGCTGATTCCAGACTCTGTGTCAGGGATCTGTCTGGAAGGGAGACTCTGTCTTTTCTCTTGTTGCTTGCATCTGTGCTCCCCTCTTTTGGGGTTGGTTGGATGTCCCCTCCAGAATCAGTTTGTTCCTCCATTTTGAGATGGTTTGGCTTCTTCTTAAGTCTGTCTAATTTTCTTCATGTAAATGTAATATATATGAAGTATATATACTATTATTGTTGATAAATTTTCTTCACTGGTGATAAGTTACGGTAATTGTAATAGTATATACCTAATTGGTTGTTGTTATCATTGGTTGTACTACACTGCTTGAAGCTAGTATTGTTTGACACCATACTATTAATTGATACTGTATTATTGATAATAATTTTTAGTAGCTTGACATATATTCATTCATATTGACTTTACTAATCATCATATTAGCTTTATTAACTACCAGTATATTTGCTAGCAGTGATTTTTGTGGTAATCTGTAATAAAGTAGAATATTTTAGAGGACAAAGCCTCTGCATCCTTGTGTATTACAGAGTCCTAGGAACGCACAGTCATGATCTCTGCACAGCTGCAGGCTGGGTAACCCTTCAGGTTGTGACATCTGCCAAATCTACAGAATCACACTTTGAACCAAGCCCTCGGTGTTAAAATATGTGGAATGATTTTTGGCATCTCAGATCCTCTAATCTGTGGCTCAATTTATTTGCTCTTCAGAATTTGGACTATTTTTTTCCTTGAAATTGAGATGTTTTTATTTTTTATACTGTTACTCATACAATCCAAATGAAAACACGTTCAGTTACTAATCAGACATCTGATTTATCATCGCTTCTTGTTAGGCATTTCGATTACAACAAAAGACTGTGAAATTTATTGTTAAAAAGCAAGTTGTTGTCCTTGTAATGAAATAGAAAAGATAAAAATGGCTCCAGTGTCACACTATACAGCTTATTGTGAAGGTGGTTTGACAATCTGGGTGTAACAAACATTCCAGTTGGCTGATATGAAAGCAAGGATCAGCCCAGGGCTCAGAAAACAAAGCATATTTCAACTGCAACCAGGCGTTCGTTAGAAAGACAGTCTCGCAGTTTCCAACTGATTTTACAATATGAATAATTTGTTTGCACCATGTGTCACCAGCTTTATTTAAAGCACACAATGAAAAATACCAACATGCTGTTTTCCTCTTAACAACTGCTGCACTACAAATTTTAATTTTTAAGTAGTAACATTCTCACATTACACTTACAGATTTTTTTTTCTGTTGAAATATGTTCCCTTGTGTTATCACAGTCCATCCTTAAAGTGTACAGTTAGAAAACCCTTCCGTATAAGCAATATGTCTAGCACTTAACAAACTAGGAAAATGCTTTATACAAATAAGTTAATATTTTTTCTTGTTGACAAAAAAGCTGCCAAGGCTGCAACTAGCATAACATCCAGTTTATATAAGTGTGTGTGTTCCCATTCTACCAACAGAAACTGACTATATATTCCTTATAAGTTTATCGATTGCCTATATTGTTATTGAAAATTTTCATTGAGACAAGTATGTCTTTTGCATGGCAAGACTCATCTGACATTAACCAAATCTCTCATACCAGTTATATAGAATTGCATCTATTTTCCTTTATTCTTTAGGAAATTCCTGGGAACAGAGTTCTGAGCAGTGTCACACTTGCAAATGAGCACTAGTAACTAATTTTTCACCCTTTTCTTTTCAGCAGGCATTTCAGAATGTGTCCTTTTCTTTATTGTGGCCACCAACAATGAGATTTTTAAAATCAGAGCTTTTATGTGCTGTTCACATCTGTGCATCTCCTTTGGTGCCCTGTTAGTCACTCAGTTATGGATAAGAAAAGAGAAACTAATAGAGACAAGAGATCTTCCTCTTGCAAGGAGGAATCTAAGTATAAATCTGTGCATTACAATGTTTTTGAGTACTTATGCAAAAAGATGAGAAGATTAATTGCAAAAAGCCCAAGGAACTATACGAGGACTAACTATTGGCTTTAATCACATTCTCTGAGTGAATCCAGACTTGGAACAAGATCTCCCAGCTTGGGTAAGTGGGTTAAAATGGATTGAAAATTGAGTTCAAATGAGAACTGAAGTTACAGGCAATTGAAAATTGAGCCTTGCTTTTCATTAGAAAAATCTCAGTTATGTAGCCCATCTCAGTCATGCAACATAAGCAAAGCTGCTTATAGAAAGCTATGTGTTGAAGTAGGTGCTTATTTCCAGCACATTTTTCTCAAACATTCTTGAGAATTGCTAACAAAATCTCAGTCTACTGATTGTTATAAGTGGCTCGATCTTCCCCTTTCTACTGACTGGAGCCTCAAGCATCTCCCATCCTGTGTGTTGCACAAAAATCCTTGGAGCATATATAGGATTTCATTGAGCAACAATTCCCCAGGAAATAATATCCTTATGGGGTAATTGAGTCTCAAAAAAATGTCATGCGCCAGCATGGTAAGTGAATGGTCATGTTGAGGATCAGTCTAATACATTCATGTTGGCTGTCACTAACATTGATGTTTGTCTACTCATGGATTTAGTTCTTGTATTTTAATTTTCCAAATATAAATCCATGAGAATAACTGTATATAGCAGAAGCCCCACTGAATTCAAGAAGGTACGCATGCTCATAAAACTGTTTGTGTGACTGTTGGGTTTGCAACTAGAATTACCAAACCCAGCTGCTACTAAGGAAAAATTCCCTCTAAAACCACTATGGTTTGGGAAGAGTTACAATCACGAGATAAACTAATCTAGGTTTCAGGATAATATAAAGCATGGTCTTACTCAGTCATTTCATTTATCACATACTTTTTCCTGCAAAAACTGCCATTTAAAAAATCTCAACACAAAGCACTTTTGAACACCTCATTTGGTTTTGTTGATGTTAATTTTATCTGCTTCCCTCTTTGACCAGCTAGAAGTTGGCATTTAAGTTTACTGGACTCTTGACTGATCCACAGATGATCTTGAAGGTTAACTTTAAGAAGAGATTAAACAATCATGATCTCATCTCAATTAAGAACTAAGCGCAACATCTTCCTTTCAGCACGACTTTACAACAGTAAGTTCCTCCCTCACAACCTTGTAACACACTCTCCCATGCACCTAAACAATCATGAATAAACAAGAAAACAAACCTTAGCAAACTGCTTCACTCACAGACTGAAGAAAGCTTATTTTTCAGATTTGAATTGAAGCACAGATGCTGACTATAAAATGCATGGGCATTTTATAAGGAATTCTGAGGATAACGGCTTATATTTTTTTTCCTACTACTACGAGTATATCATTAAAGAAGACCCTTGTAGTGCTTTAACAGTCTACATCTCATACAGTTAGAAGTCCTCTGCTCTACTTAATATTAATGTATACAGAACTTCCTAAACTGTATTTTAAAACTTCTTTTTGGGTTATACAATATTTCGAGTTCAACTGACATGTTGTTATTAAACATCAGAAGATTGAAAATGCAGTACTGGACAATGAAAGAACACTGTCCCATAAAACACACCATACAAATAATTTTCACAGATCTAACAATACAAGATCATACATAAAAATATCACAAATAGCTCAGTACATGGCACGATCAACATAATATTAAGTCCAGTTAATAGTGTCACATATTAAGGGCCAAATTCTGGCTCAATGTGCAGTTGAAGCCTAAACAGATGTTTAGAGAAAATAATATAAAGCCACCCTGAAGTGTTATACTGATAACAATAACATTTCTTAATCTGTGTAAGATTTTTGTCCTAAAGTACATACCTAATTTATGCTACAGAAGGAACACGTGGCCATTGGTATTTGGCTCCTAGGACATGCCATTGTGGATTTGTTGTGGTGAAGGGCAGTGGAGGCAGAGGACAGTCTTCCTTCTGGGTATGACAGTTTTAGCAAGCATCTTTATCTACTGTTCTGCCAGAATTTGGCCAAGAGTTCAAAATCCTGTACATCTTATTCAGTAGTCCCACTGAAATCAATGGAACCGTTTTTGTGAGTAAGATGAAAAGGATTTGGCCCCCAAAGTTTTTAACCCTTTAAGTAGTAGACATTAGTTTCATTGCACTTAGCCCATCATTCACAAATAACTTTCTACTCAAAACCAAAATGGTCGTCAATGTGCAGGAAGTGTTTGCTCACAAATAGGAAAGCATGGAGCAACATCTGACTATTCATAGCACTTTGAGACTGAATTCCTAAAAAAAAAAAGAGCCACTTGCATATGACAATTTCATGACAATTTCATCCAATGCGCGTCTGAGGCCAGAATAGTTGTTATTTAAATTTCTAAATACCATCTCTGGATACCTTAGAAAAAGGTGAGTGACTTGCTGCCCTTTTGGTTATATTAAATCATTTTAATTCCTTGTATTCCCTATTTCCTCCCCAAACAAAAGGACGTAGAAATTTTGTGCTGACAGCAGTCTTTTGGTATCAAATCCTCAGGGGACATGATGGGTTTTTGGCTATGGGAATAGGATTAGATTTCCTGCTTAACTCTCCCAGTTCACGCTGAAGTCAGGAAGAAAAGTTCTTGGAAGGTAATCCAAGTTGAGTAAAGACTCCACTCACTGGGAAAAATTCACAGACTTCAACACACAGAGCATTAGTCTAGCCTTTGGAATAATGTGAATAAAATCTCCATAAAAAGGGCTGTAATGAAGGCTTCAGAAGGACATACATAATGGTATGTCCAAGAGAAGGTTACTTTGGGTGTTGTGCCCACACCCGGTAAGAAAGGTGTTAAGGTATCTCTTTGTTCCTATTAAGGAAAGTTTTCCCATGATTCAGTTTTCCACACATGTCCTATTCTTAAAGGCAGATCCTGAAGCCTTTATTATATCCTCCAGTTATTTGCCAGAATAATACTAAGAGAGTTTGCTCTGTGCATCTTCTCCATATTCAGATGCCATGAACCCCCGATGTCTCCTGGTATGAACTCAACTTCCATGTATTGCCCTTGCAGCAGCTCCCAGCTCCTTGCATTGGTGAGGACCTTCTCAGATGAGAAGATAACCCAGACATACATTTCTACACAGATGGGAAGAGCAGGAACAGGAGGAGTCATATGGACTGGCCTTTGTGCCTCCCACCTGGAATGACAGGGGTGTCTCCCTGGCATGAGGAGGAAGATGGGGTGGTGGTCTGCTCCTTGGTATAAACAGAGGTTGGGAGAGCCATCTGGCACCCAAGGTAGCTCTTGGGGCTGGCCCAAAGTGCTTACAGCAGTTAAGGTATTTTGTGGATTCAGGTCTTGAAAGCCATGTCACAGCATTTGATATAAGAATTAAAGGGTTTCATGGCAGAAGATGAAGTTCTCTTCCTAAATTCTGAAGGAGAAAATGCTTTGAGAATTTTTTTGTGAATACTGCTGCCCCAAAAGGAAAGTATGCGCATGCTATATGCTATATTTTTGGTTTGCCTTTTTTCCCTTCTGTTTGTCAAAAAAAAAAAAGCTTAGAAAATAAAAAACTGATGAATTTTATGGCAATTTTATGATGAATTGCCCATTTCTGATCTATGTTGAGATTTATTACTAGCCATATTTGACTTTCCTTTTGGGTTCTGAAAGCATCTGAAGCTTAGTATTAAAAAGCCTCATAACAATCTTCTACAGCAAGTGTATCTCAATTTTACAGGTAAGCAAACCAAGGCATAAAAAAAAGAAATGATATGCCACAGGTAGCATAGTAAGGCAATGGCAAAGTCAAGAAGAGAATGAAATCCTGCAGCTATGGGTTAACTCTCTCTTCAGGCTAAGAAAATTGATCTTATCCTGAATGTGCTGTTTCACACCACCTGTACTAAAGTTCATGAAAACCAGCCAGTTTGCACTGTTAAAATGTTTGCAAAGCCAGTTATTTTTTTTCCATATAAGCACAAAAATTCTACTTAAAGGGTTAATTATACTGCTGTGCTGGTAAACATTTTTAACTTATTGCTGGTTAGACCTGTCTTTAAATACTAACTGGGACAGAAGAGACTGAGCTGGCCCTGGACTCTCTTGTCTTCGTGTTGGGCATGGATATTGTACAACAGGATACGCCCACAGTGGCCTCAGGCAGCTCATCTTCCTCTGTCCATTCATTGAGATCTGGGTTATAGCACTGAATGCATTTCTTGTACTTTTTCTCTATTTCATTCCAGCCACCCACTAAGTAAATTTTCCCATTAAGGGTGGAGGCACCAGCCGTACTAACTCCGGTTTGAAGTGGTGCCACGTAATTCCATTGCCCTGTGTAAGGACTGTAACACTCCACAGGGAGAACATCAACCCTCTCGGCTCGCCCCCCCAGCTGAGACCCACCCATGACATAGACCCTCTCCAGAAGGGACACTGCACAGTGCCAGCCTCTTGGGGTGCTGAGGCTGGCCTTGTCCTGCCAGCTGTCTTTGCTGGGGTCGTACATGCACACTGAGCGAGAGTAAGCGTTATTGATGTAGCCTCCTGTGACCAGGATCTGACCATCCACCACGGCACTGGCATGGCAGCACCTGGGCACCTCCAGCGGTGCCTTCATCTGCCACTGGTTAGTTGCGGGCACGTAGCATTCGACAGAGGAGAGGCATCCCTCAGAATTGCGACCGCCCACGGCAAAAAGGAGACCATTGAACACATTCAGGCTAAAATGGGTGCGCCGCTGATTCATGTTTGCCAAGTGAATCCAGCTGTTGAAACGAGGATCATATCTGAAAGCATTAAAAAGAGGGTAACAGTCTCACATAGTGCTCTGCTAAACTGTACAGGATTTCCATGTCACTGCTGCAAGAGCAAAATTGCTAAAATTTTAGTTAGTTATTTAGCCTATGAAAAGTCAGTCTAATGAAACTGGTATTCTTGGTTAAATTTCCAGATAAATTCAGGTTTTGATAGGAGAAAAATCTATTTGTGTCATTAAAACCTATTATTTCAATGAAGTAAATCTAATTCTTATGTAACTTGATTTTGTACAATAATCTCATTAGAATACTGGGAAGAGATACTTTCAAGATACAATAGAAATTTAATTTTTTTTTTTTTGCAATTTACACCTACAGCGAAGATGTCTAAATTTACTCAGAGTATTAAAAACTGTTAATTGGTGATTTATACTTGCATCTTCTTAGTACTTTCTAAATGGTGACTATGCTTTCCCTGCCACTCATATGGAGTAAAGTTTATGTGAAAAGAGCATCTATGCTTTCTAACACCATTCCTATCTAAAATAACATTCCTTGTCCTTGATATTTAAGCAATTTTGAAATAGGAAATGTCAAATTACGACTCTTGCAGATGTTGAGTAAGGTACGTTAGTAGACCCACACACTTCTCCTTTTGCATGCTAAGGGGATCAGAAAATCACATGAGAAAAAGACTATGGGAAACTAAGCACTAATTTTTAGCTGTTGTTCAGCATTGTCATCTGCAAGTCCACAGACATACTGATGTGACTTGACATGCTCAAGGTTAATGGTACAACAAGGAGCAGAATCCATTCAGCCATGGACAATGAGGATTCCCCCACCTCCTCCTCACAACGAAGGTGTGCACTGGGCACAGCTCCTTTGAGAATGTGAGGCACAGCTTAAAGGCAGCAGGTCAAGATAGCAACAGCATAATCTCTTTTATGTGATATATTTTTCTAAGTAGATTACACAAAAAAATTGATCTAGAGAAGGTTCCTCATTCATTAACTTTGTATGTTGGTTGATGTCCTCAGGAGAAGTTGACTGTTCCTTCTTGGAGCAGAAAAGGAACCATTGTTAGGACTGTGGCTGTGTATTGCCATTGTATATCCATAGTCTGTTAGCGGACAAAAAGCTGAGTTTTTTTACCTCCAGCCTTTCCTTCGAGCTGCTGTGTGCTGTCAGCTTTCAGGTTGAACTATTTAAAAACTAGTACCACGCATTTGACTATCACATGTTAGCCTATGCACTCTTCTGACCTTGCTACCACCAGTGCAGTCCTACGATGGCTGTAGATCGGAACTGCAATATTTCAGAAGTGAGGTGTTATTTGGAGTACATTGTAGAAGAGAAATACAGCCCTCAAGCAATGGTGCTGTTTCTAAACTCTTGATACTAATAAAAAGCTAAGGGGTATGAAATGCAGTATAAAAGCTGTTGAAAATACAGTAGATGGTGCATAGAAAGTTAAGACTAGAAGTTAACACCTAAAAGGTGTTTTCCAGAACTCTCTGTGAGACATCTAAGACTTTAAAAATTTGAAAACTCTCACCTTGTCTGATTTGGTGCATTTTAATGGTACCTTAGAACATCCAAGGACTTCCTATTTATGTTCCTATTTACTTCCTCTACTTGGAGTAAGTTTTCTCAGGTTTTCCTCACTTCTGATTGTACATGCGCAATCATGGTGAAGTTTTTTGCCATAACTCCAGTTGCATATTTCTGTTCATTCAGACTTTAATTTAGAATAGCATCTATACCTCCCCCACACTGTCCCCTTTCTCTTTATCCGAGTGGTTCATGTTACATGACACAAACCAGCGTAGTCTATCTGACTACCTTCTGTGGAACAGATACCTCCATCTCTTTTAAATAAATAACCAGTTACCTGCAGAAATTGCTGACTGCATGCTTGGCTTGGTTCCTGGCATCATTCTGGTCTTCCCCACCAGCCACATAAAGAAATCCATCCATCACTGTGACGCACTGATTAAAACTTTTAGCAGGCATTTCACTTAGCTTCTTCCAGCCGTTTTCAGGATCTCTGTATAAGATGTCTCTGCTGAGAGACTTCTCTGTTAGAGCAGGGCGTCCCCCAACAGTAACTAAGACTCTGAAACCTCCACGGATCCTTGTTCTTCTGGACTGAAGTGTATTCTGGTGATAGGGAAGCAAGTGATAGTTCATGGCATCCACTAGGAGCTTATGGCAGTCTGCATCTTGCATCATTCTTGGCACAGTTTGTACATAATTGACAAGGTCTTGGGCTGAGATGGTACCAAAACGGATGTTACTTAAGAGATTAGCAGCAAACTTTACTCTTTTTTGGTCAAATTCCAGCCATTTTATTGCAATCTGGAATGCAACAATTTCAGAAGGCAACTGCAAGTCATCATCTGCAAGAAGTTCATTAATCTGATCAAAAGTAAGTTTTAGGAACTGATCAGTTTCTGAAAATTCAATGAAGTTGTCTCTAATAAATTTGTGCGCTGCTTCCTTGGTTGTTTTTAGTCCATACGTTTCTGCAATATTAGCAATGTACATACAGTTCTCAACACTGATTTCTTGGACTAGAAAATCACAGCACATCTTTACAAGGGTGTGAATCTGTAGATAAATTGCTGTGGAAATAATACTACCTATTGTATAAAGCGAGAGAGTAAGTTTTCCAGAGTAAGCATAGGTGATAACAGTAGCTAGACCCAATGGGGACACATCATTGAGGTCCACTCTTTGAGTGGATGGATCTTTCTTTAAGATGTTGTGGAAGTATTCACTGCTTGAAGCCATCACCACCTTATGAACACTAAAGGATTTGGTTTTGGTACTGATAGTCAAGTCACACAGAAAATTTTCTTGTCTCATTCTACTTAGACCTTCCAAGAGATTTGGGCAATATGATGGGTCTGAAACTTCAGATGAGATGCAGCTGAAACCATTTCCTCCTTCCAAGAGTCCATTCAAGCCATTTAGTTTACTGAGGGGGCCATCTTCCACGATGATAGTAGTTTCATTGACATCTGCTTTGTTCTTTTTCACATTCTTCTTCTTAGGAGCCATGACTGCAATGAAATATCACAGCCAAGAGCTTGCTAAAATTAAATTAAAATGTTTAGAGCTACACCACAGTTGTGAAATTTAATAGCTAAGTGATTGTGCAACAAATCTAACCTTTGTCAATACATACTAATGCCACAAAACCAAACACACAGGATAATCTATCTTCCTAAGAACTATTATTCTGTTCTACATTGCAGTGTGGCTGTTTATTATTAACAATCAAAACTTTAATTGTGAAGAATGCATCTACAAGTAATTTAGTAATTTTTTTTTTTAAATAACAGGGCCACAAATTAACATTCACCTGATATCATCACGTTCAAAGAGTTAAATTCTCCAAATGAGTTTGCCAGCATGCAAAATTTTGTAAATATGTATTTAAATTAGCCAGGTTCTAGACCTGAATTCATTAGCCAGAAGCACTGGAAAAATATGGGCCCCCAACTTCGTTCATCCTTACTCCAGGGATAGTACAGACTTACAGGTGATTTCAGAACTGGACTGGGAAATATTAAGACTGGGAGAAATTCTTAAAGACAAAAAAAAAGCAAGATGAGACATAAAGAGAAAGTGGATTTTAGTATGATGTCATACTGATTTTAGATTTAGGATCTGCTCCAAACTGATTCCAGGTTTTTGTAATTTTTGATTTTATAAACTGATGATATTCTATTTTCCATGTCAGACATGCAAATACTTTCTAGACATAGCACACTTTGCTTGCTTTTCAGCATCAGTAATTCAAAATCTACAATCCTACTTTTCGGATTTTGTGGAGATTTATGGAGAAGATGTCTAACTTCTATCTGAAAAAAATGTCATGCAAACTCAGTTGGGATGTGTTACCTTAAACAAGTTCTGTATGTGTCAAGGTAAGAATCAGTCCCATACAGTGATATTAGAACACATTTATTTAAATAATATGTATCAACTCTAGGCAAGTTCCAGCTCTTACTGAAATGAAGAGCCACATTTTTGTCAAACGCAATGTAAGACAGCCCCAAAGCAGTCTTCAAAGGATTTGCTTCAAACGAATATATGTATGTGCAAATATACTCGAAGGAAAGCACTGATCTTCAGTAACACAGTTTAAACAGAACTGCGGAGATCAGCATTCAAATAGATGCAAATATAACATTTATCTCCAATATATTCACTGATTTTAAAACAATTTACACGTTAATTTTCTTTGTGATCCTTGCAGTCATAAAACCCAGAACATGAAGAAATGCTAATTAATGATAATTAATTACAGTTTTATTGTAGATAATAAACAGATTTCAGTAATATTTCAGTCTAGAATCTCAGTGCATCAATTCTTCCTTAAGCATGTAACAAAATGATAATTTAATTATAGAAAGGAATGGTTGCTGCCTGTGAGCACCAGGAGTTTTTTGCTGCTGCTGCTGGGTGATGACCATGTGTAGAGCAGGCAAGGGAGAAAGCCATGTGTGCCCAAAGTATCAGTGTCAGCCTGTGCTGACGTGAGCTGCGATCCCTGATATGTCAGTGTGCCAGCGCAGGGGTCAGCTGCTGCCCGGCTCCCCCTGCTCCGGCTGCATTCCAGGAGCTGCATCTGTTGAGACCTATCAGAGTCACGTCCCAGAATAGCAACCTCCCAGCAGCTTGCCATTTTAAGACAGGTTCAGTTGAAGGTATAGCTAGTGTTTTAGAATACTTGGTTGTTTAACACAGCTTTTGTTGCAAAAAACTTGCGATGTTGCAAGTGTCGTGTATATTTGTTCGCACAGAAAAAAAAGGAAAACAAAACTTCTGGATGTTTTTGTATGTTCTACATAGTTTTAGCTTTGCGTATTAAGAGCCGCAACTTTAAAGCTGGCAAGGGCATATTCTTTTGGCAGTCGTATCTTGTTGTTCTAAGTATTTTTAGAGACCCGTAACTTAAAATTTTCAATACATGCAGCACTTAATGTTTATTGCCTCACTGCATCATTGCAGAACTCATTTAAATACATGGCATTTTAAGCTCTGTTCCAAAATGCTTACTACCCAAAGTTTTTTCTTGAAAAACACTTTTTCATCACCATAAATTTCATCAGCCAGTATAGTGTACAAGCACTAAAAGTGACTGGACATGCAAGCCCAGTGAAACAAATAAAGTGATCCTATAATAAAACCAGGTTACTTAATTTTGAAAACCCTGGGTGATTTGGTTTTCTATTTGCTTTCACTTAATTTATTTTAACTTAAGAACAACTCATGCCAAATATTACTTGAGATCCCAAAACAATGTCTTCAACCAACCAACCTCTCCCCCCCTTAAAATGTTACCCTCTAAACACTATCAAACAGAGGAGTTAAAAACCCCTTACCCTCCTCAGAAAAATGTTGTTCCAGAGCTGTCCAAGAAGCTGTCAGCGAAAATGCGTCTTCCTTGGAAAATGTGAACACAAAATGTGAGGAATTGTGGTAAAAAAGAGAGAGAAAGGTCAGAGGCCACTTGGTAAGTCCCAGCTTGTGGTTTCCAATGAGATACTTTGCTGTCACATCGAGCAAAGGAGACTGGAGCCTGCGCTCGAGTGCTCTTTAAAATGACCCCTCCTCTCCATGCCTTGCTCCCTGCCTCTGCCCAGCCACAGGAGCTCAGCTTTCCTGGACTGCTTGGCCACTGGAAATCCGGAGTACAAGCCTGGACCGTGCAAATGCACAGGTACAGGGGAGGAAAGGGAAGGGAAGGTGAAGATGGTAGTTCCACAGCAGGCAGTAATTGTCTCAGGTAAGTGTAGGGTGAGCCACTGGGTTCCCCTACTCAAAGCTGGGAGCCTGGATGAAAGCCAGTATGGTTAGGGAGAGGGACGGGTTTAGACTGGATATAAGGAAGATAGTTTTTATGATGAGGATGGTGAGGCACTGGCACAGGTTGCCTAGAGAAGCTGTGGATGCCCCATCCCTAGAAGTGTTCAAGGCTGGGTTGGATGGGACTTTGAGCAACTTGGTCTGGCAGAAGATGTCAGAGGGTTTGGAGCTAGATAATCTTGGAAGGTCTTTTCAAAAGCCATTACATGATCATATTATTCTATAACCTAAAATAACCACCAGGAAATGCCAAGGAAAACATGGTACTTAAGTTCGACTTTCTTAGGTTTTCTGCACTTAACTCTGGGCAGAGGAAAGGATATCAGCTGATGGGGCTCACAGCCATGTCTTGTTTTGTCCTGTTTCAAGGAGTTAGGTTGCTGCTTCCTAAACAATTGCCTTGGCTTTCAAGGATACTGGCTCACATCCCCTGATATATTTGCAGAGAGATGTGAACTTTGATCTTCTGTCTCTCAACAAGATAACTTGTGGGTTATTCCATACATTGGAATAATTTACCTCTACCTCCTTGGCAGTCAACTTCAGGAATAATAAAAATCTCCACATGTGAGAGATAAAAAGGGTGCAAGTGACTGCATGGGAAGGGAAGGGTATTGGGAGAAGTGGAAGTCAGAGAACAGGAAGACTTTCTCTTGGCTGTACTTTGTATAATACTTAATCTTACAGATTTATTTGGTTGCCTCCAGGCTTGGATGAGCTTTTACAACAACCGCTGCAAAATAACACTTGTCATCTTGAACAAAACGGCATTACTGTGCTGGTGGAATTACAAAACATTACAAGATAAAAATGAAAAAAACAGAATAGGGAACATAGGCAGTCAAATGTGTGAAATGAGAGTGAAGGAGAGGGACATAAAGCCAAGCCCTCCCAAAAGCAACAACCAGTTTTCCTTTCGAAAAATAGGGCCACAGCTGTGAAAAATTAAGGACAAAGCTGTATTTTCATAGAATCATGGAGTACCAGGTTTGAAGGAATTCCAAGGATCAACCTTTCTTGGCAAAAGCATGGTGTAGACAAGATAGCCCAGCAGACTCTCTGAGTGAATCTTAAAAGTGTCCAGTGTTGGGGAATCCACCACTTACTTCCCTGAGGATATTATTCCAGTGACTGTTCTCATTGTGAAAAATTTTCCTCTTCTGTGAAATCATAATCACTCCAGCAGTAACCTGTACTCATCCCCCCATCTTTTCCTTGTGTTTCCTTGTAAAAAGGGAGTCTCCACTTACTGTGTCTTTTTCTCATATGTAGGTTCCTCCTGCCTCAAAAATATAACTAACTGTAACATTAATTTAATATGTACGATGACATTTATCATCATCTTAACACATCTCAATATATTTTAATTTACCAGTTCAATCTAATTATAAAATTCCTTACATGGACAACTATTGTTAAGGTTTTTGAAGCTCTGCCTTAAAGGATCAGCTATAATGGTTTTTACACAAAGAATATATTTCGCACTGTATTTCACGAGTTTTAAGACCTTGTAAAAAATTTTTTTTGTAGGTAGAACAGGCATATTTCTAAAACAACACTCCCAAATATACACGTACTAGTAAACCTGAGTTATTCAGTGTTCCCTTGTCTAACAGCTCATGCCAAGACTTGTATAAATTTTTATAATTTTAAGATGTCCTAGAAAGCCAGCATTTTTCAGAGAAAGAATATATTTTTTTTCTTTTGTTATTTTTCAGTGAGGTTTGTGTGGTTATTTTTTTTTTTTAATGAAGGGGACACTTCTCCAAAATGAATACACTACCATGCTATGTAGAAAATAAAACATTATTCTAATTTTCATGTGATATCTTTAAAATTACTAGCACATTGTAAAATAAATTCAAGTCTTATTTAGTCTCTACAAATGTGTTTCCAACATCCTTATATGGTTCACTGTTGAATAAACAACAGAAATGACAATGGGGAAGTATTCTCACTGAAAGGACAAAACTAATTTATAATTTTCAGAAAATACCAACCATGCTTTGAGCTGGGCAGTATAGAGATAACCATCTTGTGGGGCATGAGTCAACATCTCAATGTACTAAAACTGACAAAATAAACATCTCACATAGTTCTGAAACTTTGGTTGTATGTTATTTGGTCTTCAGAGGACAACCGATAGGGTAGTTGGATATTATGTGGCATGTAAGCTGGTCTTGGGGTTACTCATTCTTATTTTCCATTAATTAGCACACAATAAAGTGTTTTAAAAATAACTACTACCAGGTTGAGAAATCATTTCATAATGCAAACCATACATATATATCCATTATACATGTACATAAAATATATTATATATAAAATAATAATAATACATTATACATATACACATTTACCTAAAAAAAATAGTTTTTAAAATCAAACTTTGATTTAATAAGCTTTTTAATTTTCAGATATTCTTAACATTGTTTCCCTTATATCTTGAAGATAACGTTGTCTTTATGCTTATTTCCTTTCAAGTGGCATAGAAATTAATTACTATAAAATGTTTTTATATTGATTGAAGTCCTTGCAATCAGGTTATTAATTGTTTTCTCACTTAAAAGAGGGGGTACTACAGTTTTTGACAATATCTTGAGCCTCTCAAGATGCATACTTTTAGGTATGAGTGAATCTCGGGGAAAAATTATTTCATTTTTTTCATAATCAACTGGTCTCTATGAGTGACTAAGGACAATACTATCAATCCATGCAGCAGCAGCAGGTCATGTAGTAATGTTTTAACATTTTAGGGGTAAAAATGGAAACATTTCAAGAGATTTGTTCTCAGCCCAATGAACAAGAACAATTGGTATTATTTGCTCCATGTGCGTGATTCAGAATCAACAAGAGGGGAAAGTTCTTGTATCAGCAAAGACAGGCCTTAAGGCAATTATAACCATCTTTTTTAATCCATGCACAACCACTTTTCTGGAAATGTAAAGCCTTTTCTTTGAAGTCAGCATGCTCTGGTTTGTTGGTGGAACACAAGCATCACAGTCATGACCATGTGCAGATCTACCTTAGCCAACTAAAGATGTTAATAAAACTCAGGCTTAGCTCTAGATTATGACTGTTCTGTTTGCTCTGAGCAGTTTATGTTTGCTCAGCTAAATACCACATACCCTCAAAGCCCATATTTAGTTCTCTATGATAAATAGTTATGAAAAATATCTTTAGATGCACTAATCTGAAGGTACTGAGTAATCACACCAGTAATGCCTTTAGGAAAGGTGAAGCTCCTTATGCAGACTGGAGATAACTGTGAAACCAGATCGAATTTCAGTGAGCACTGCAGTTTTTTCAAAAAAGAAATAGAAATGTGTTTTGTGTTTTCTTTTTAAGCTGCTAAATAAATGTACAAACTACTACTGCTTAGAAACAAATGCACAGGGCTTGATTTCACAGAAGGTGAAATGAAGTGTTCAGCAAGACATCCACGCCCAGTGGGTCACTCAGACCTCCCCCCCGTACTCAATCACTTGCTCCCACTTCATTGCCTAATTTTGCCCTGCCAAGACTATCACATTGATTTACCCCCTGAAACTCTCACCTGGCTCTTCTCTTTAGCTTGTCCAAAGCCTGTTTCTCTTTCTGGTTTCAATCTTTCCTTGGAAACTCACTAAGCACTGGCAGTAGGGCATGGAAAGGACCTTAGGGATGAGAAGAGAGTTTGCAAGCCTTGGAGCAGAGCTGATGGCACAACACAGCTTTTGAGCATGTATTGTCCGAGCAATTTTCGGAGCTATATTTGTGTGTATGGCAACCCACTTCTTGCTAAAAGGAATCACACACCGATGCCAAACAAACAAATCCTCCTAATGATGAGGCTGCAGTTTTGAAAGACTGAGTAAACTTGGAATTCTTTCCTCTGACAGTTATGACAGGTGATATGAAAAATGCCGCAGTTAGATCTGGGCTAGAAACATTTTTCTTGCTCTAGAAGGCTTTTAAGATTTTAAATGTCATCTTCACTAAACCCGGTAATTGGATAATTAAGGCTTTCAAACAACATACAGGAATTCCAGCTTCAATCACATAATACATATGACAATCTGAGCCTCAACTTCCCTACTCAACAATGACTTTAATCATAATGCTGGTGTGGGCTGAATTTCTCTGAAGATTTCTTCTCCATAAATGCCACTTTATATAAATAATTCCATACTATTTGGGCCAGAAAACTAAAGAGTAACTAGTTGTGAATGGCCCATTTTTAGGCCATATTGTGAAGATGAGTTAATTATTTCTGTAAAGTAAAACTATGAGCATGGCAACTGGAGACCCAATGTGCATCAGGACCTGTATTTATTTTTTCCATATCCAACTCGAGTTCTCTACCTGCTGTATTGCCGTACAGCTATTTTGGTTTCTCTACTGATTAATTTGCTATACACTGTGCCAAGGTACAATAAGATCTATTTTGCAAGAGCAGTAACCCTAACGTGAAATATCAGACTTCTGCCTACTTAAATTCCCCTGTAGTTCAGACCGGATACACTTTTTTAGCACTTTCCCCAAACACCACTTTAAAGAGTGAAAGGTGTTCTATGTATCTATTTTAGTTACATCTTCATTAACTTCCTAGGAAATACTGCAAAGACACAGCTTTTTTTTAGGAAGAACTCATTCAGTTTGGAATCTTTCAAGTACATGCTCAGCCCCGGGAAGCTCCACCGCGGAGATCCCGTTTCAGATGCGCAGTTCAAACAGCACCAAAGACCGATTCCCTGTCACGTGCTTAGTAGGTAATCCACAGGGGAGCCATGCAGGGCCCAAAAGTGATCGGTCCTCCTGGGGAGAGGGAAAAAAGGAAAAAAAAAAAAGGCAAAAAGCATTAGCCATCAGGCTGTAAATAAGGCAGGACCAAAAGAAAAGGATGTCCTCCTCAGCCGAGTGAGGACTGCAGTGGGTGCCAGTCACGTCTTCATGGCTTGACAATGCTACCCCGTACACGAGGCATCGTGCCACAGAGCAGCCTCCCAGCCACGCATGGACACCAGAGTGCCACAGACCTTGTCATCACCTGCAGGTAACAGGACAGGTGTGCACGAACCAGTGACTGACACTGACAGTGAACCCCAGAGGCCGCTCCCGGCTGCTCCCGCGGCCGCACAGCCGCGCCGATGGACACACCTCGGCAGGGGCACAGTGCGCGCCATGTCGTGTCTTGGGGCAGGCTGCTGATCCCCCCGACTCACCTCCACGGGCTCACCTTAACTACGGTCGTGCTTGCTCAGTGCCACCGTGTATTCAAATGGCGCCTAACGAGGCAGAGCAGAGCAACGCACACGCTCATTATCATTATTGCTGATAGACTGGTAGCGAACAGCCAGGTCGGCCGCAGCCCTCGGCAACCAGCCCGGCCGGGAGGAACCGCCTATGGCGGAGCAGGCGCGGGTACAAGAAGGGCGAGCGGGAGCGCAGGCGCTCGGGCCGGGTCGGAGCGGTGCCGGTGTTATGGCGGAGGGGTGGAGTGCCGGTCCCGGTCCCGGTCCCGGTCCCGGTCCCGGTCCCGGTCCCGGTTCCATGGCGGGGAGGGTGCTGGAGCTGAAGGAGCGGCTGGGCTGCGCGCGGGACCCTGCGGAGGTACCCGACCAGGAGAGCAAAACACAGTAGCTGGGCTGATAATCACTGTGTTCATAAGAGTTTCTGGGGGAAAAAGGTGCTTCTGCTTTGTTTTAACGGTGCACATCAGGAGGAGCGGGGGCTCTCACACCCTGCCTGGTTGTTCTTCTCGGTGCAAGAAGAACAAAGCTGTTTCTGTCTCTGGAAGGAATGATACACCCGCTATAGGGTAGCCAGGCTGCTCAGTAGCTGCGAGGACTGGATAAGGAACACTTAAAGCACGCAGACATCAGTGGGGAGCGGGGTCAGAGCAGCTGCTGAAGCTGTGCTGGACGCTGGAGGAACAGAGAGGCGGACGGGGACATTGGAGGCAGAGAGGGACGCTGGAGGAACAGAGAGGCGGACGGGGAGATCGGCACAGGGCGACGAAGGCACGGTCCATTCTCTGAGCAACAGCCTGGACTCCGAAGGAACTGGAAACAAAGCAGCATGTGCCAAATTGGCCTCAGTGTTTTACGAATACATCATATTCGATTAAAGAAGGTGTATTAAAAGAGTAGGGTAGTTTTTGTTTGGTTTTTTGAGGGTCACATTTACTTTGAAAATAAAACACATTTGCCTTGATGGGTTTCAAAGGCATCAAAACTTGATACAAGTTTGTGCAAGTATTTAGAGACAGAGGGCAGCAGTGGAAATTGCATTGTATTTGGTAGCTAATGAACTTGAAAAGCTTACCTATGAATCATACCTGGAGTGTGTTTTTAAAGTGTGCATTTGTGCATCTAGAGGAAATACTGATTTTCTTAGCCAATAAGGTTTATCTACTTGAATGGCAGTGCTGTAGATAATATCTGTCTAAAATGCAAATATCTGTGCTGGTGCTTCTTCAGAAGTTTTAATTTGCAGTTCAGTGAACCTACAATTTCTTCCTGTGCGACAGAAATTATCAGATATTATAGTATTTGAATTTTTTAGTACATTGGATTGGTGTTGATATGCTATTCTGAACACGAGATAGCAAAGCAAAAGAAAGAAGCAATTCTAGAGGTAATTAATTTTTAAGTAATCCCAAAACAATAAGTTTCAGAACACATTCAGCTCCAGTGAAAAATGAGAATAGTTCTGGCAGATTTGGTTTTGTTAAGAGAAGAGATGATCTGTTTTTATGCAGCGTGACTGCAAGTAGGTGCTGCATAAAATGTGACTAGTGGTGGTGCTGCAGCACTTCTGCTATCCATGGCAAAACTGTGTTTAGTGAAATGGAAATATTTACAATAACAAGGGCCTAAGGAGTGGTAGGAAAAGTGAGAAACTGATAGCAGTCATGAAATGCACTCCTAACAAGCTACATCTAGTAATAGAAATGTGGTTAGCATCTTTAAAGGCAAAGAGGAAAGTTCTAGGTATGTGTGGAAAGAATAACAAATCAATATTAGGCAAGTGCTGGTGTTGCCAAATATTTCTGTTCCATACTAAGAATAATATTTGTCTTGGGACTTTCTAATAATTGTTGAATAGTCTTTGATATGATAGTAACCAGGGAAGATGCAGAACATCAATTGTTCATGTCAAAAGCTTCTTAATGTGTGAGGTTTGATAGCTACTCAGTGAGTTTTCAGAGAATTAACAAAGAATAGGTATTGAGTGATGCTCAAGGTTCTAATGAAGGTACAGGAAAAAAATACTATGCTGTTGTTTATACAGGTCAGCGAAATGGTCTTCACTGATGTTGATCATAAAGGAATGTGTTGAGCAGCTGCATGATGTTGTGTTAAAAATCTTACTAATGTAGAATTGAAGGGTGGTGCCATGATCCATGCCACTCAGTGAGCCATTATGTAGATACGTTCTGCCAAATTTATCTCAAATTGTATTCAGCTGACAGTAATTGTCATAAATATATGCAAGTTTCAAGACATTTGACTTGCTTCTGTGCAATGCCGATTACAGTAGCAGTGTCATGGACCTGATGTAGTACATAAAACTGATTTCAGTTGCACTTACCAAAAATAAGTGCCAGACCTCATCAGGAAACAACGTTGATTTGTGGTTTTGGTTGTGGGTTTGTGGTGGGGTTTTTTTGGGGGGGGTGAAATGGAGGTTGGTTATCCATCTGTTCCTGACATGATGCTATTCAACTCTTTCTTAATTTAGAAGACCACAAGCATTATAAGGAAATGCTACAGATACTGAAGTAATTTGTGTCAAATGAAGAGTCCTTTCTAGAAACCAAATTTGATCACGTGCTAGGCTACATTCATTTGAGCAACACATGCTTTACCATGGCTCAGTGGAAAGTCACAGCTAGGAGCTATGAATATAGGTCATTCAGGATAGGAGACTGTATTTTGGAAAGCATTGACTCAGAAAATGATTTGGAGCTCTGATCTATTACCAGTTGAGCATGAAATTGCAGTACAATGCAATGGCTTATGGAGTAAATGCTATCTTTGGGTAGCTTAGCAAGGTTATGTTATTACTGCTGTACAGCATTAGAGGGACAGCTACAGGAATATTATGTCCTGTTCTGAGGACTGTTTTTAAAAACAATACTGACCAAGCTGGAAAGATAATAAGACAGCCAGAGAATGACTGGCATAACTTAATGAAACTAAAGAACCAAGGTGAAGTGTGTGATTAATGTTTACATTTATTTCTATGTTGTATAAGATTATTGAAAGAAGGCTCCTTTAATTATCAGGAAGAGATAACTAGATTTAATAGTTGAAAACCAAAGTAGGCAATTTTTTTTTAGGCAAATGGTTGTGTGCCTTTTTTTTTTTTTGTTAATTGAGGGCATATGAGTGATTTGTTTGGGAAAGAGCTGACTTTTTCTAAGGTGTTGTCTTCAGAGTCTTGGTGCTCTTTCAGAAGGAGTTGTCTAGCTCAGCCAGAATTTGTGGACTTGGTGGAATTTCACAGGCTGTATTTTAAAAGAGAATGAGCTAAAGAATCATAGGGATCTCTTTGAAAGAGAGTAGCAGCTACTGAGTGCAGAAGGAAGGACAGAAAATAGGAAAGAGTTACTGTAATGAAATGTTTAGTCAGTCCCCTGACTACAGATGGCCTGGGAACCTGTTAATGGGTCTCATCCTTCCTGAGGTTCCAGGCTCAGATAGAAAAAATGAGAAGACTGTATAGCACACGTATAAGGGATGATGGAGCAACACTGGTGCAGTGGGAAGAGACCAAACCCAGTGCACCTGGGATCTGTTGTTGTTATTACTTTGCTTTCAGTTTTGACTCTGGAAAATTTTGTTTGCTCACATGGTTCCTTACCCACTGCTCATTACCACTGCCCTCTGCTTTCCAAGTGCCAGCCTGCTTTCCCTCCTCTTCTGCATCTTTGTTTGCTCTTGCTGCTATTGTCACTTCTGCTTTTGTCTCACACCAGTATGTGCCTGCCAGCTCTGTTTGTCCATAGGGCTCTGCTTTTGTTGTCTGTTTGCATAAAGATTTGTGTCTTGGGTTTGCTTGGAATATCATTAATTGGAAAAACAGCAATCCTAAAGGTTTTTGATCATTTTTTCTGAATCAGTATTTAGAAATTATGTAGAATAGTTCAGGAATTGTATAAACAGGTAACTTCATAATTTTTCTATAAACTTCACAGTCTCAGTAGTTTTACCATGAGATGTAGCTGGTAGTGGTATGCAACATAAAATAGTCTGAAAACCAGTGGAGGGTTACATATGTGTTGCATGTATGTGGAAGAACTTGGGGGAAGAAGTTACTGGATCCAGTCCAGTGAGACAAGAAGAGCCAGATGGGCCACAAATGCTATGGTGAAAGATGGTTAGAGAAAGGTGCCTCAACAGTCAGTCTCCTTTTTGTTTTTAAAGGCCTGCTTAGAACAGACTTCAGATAGATTACTTTCTTTTTGCCTTATTTTATGCAGTAATTGTAATGGTACACTACAGACGTATCATGATAGCAAACTTTGTATTTCTAACAAACTTTGGTTTCAGTGAAAAACTTTTCTGTGTCTGTGCTTCACACTATACCTTTCTGTGGTCATCACCAAAGCCTGATAGATATCGGAGCTTATGCTTTAAGTCTTTGATAGAGAAATCGGAGCTCTCTAGCAAATAGGATAAATAGAAAGTTTCTCTGCTGCTACGGATGCTTGCCACAGATTAAATTTGCTTATTTTCTGGTCATGTCTGAAAGTAAGTTTGATTCTAAATGCCAAGAGCTTGAAGATGTGATTCCTACTGGCAGGCTGGAAGCTATCATTTACTTTGTCCAGTTACAGAGCAAGGCAAATGGAGCCTTGTACTAGTCCTATACATGCAGAGTGGCTGGTTTCCCTGCAACCTGAGCTGTTCCCTGCTCTCAAGTGATCAGTATAACTTCTAAAAAGCTTGTCAGAGTGTCTGGTAAATGCTCTTTGTTTTGGTTTGGGTTTTTTTGTTTAAATGAAACAGTGTTGTTTATCTTAATTTTCCAAATGTGATATACATTTCAAGTAACCAAAATGAACAATGTGGTCTTTAGTTTAGGAAACTTTGAAAGTTTTATCTTTTATTAAAATGTGTTGACTGCTTTTAGACATGCTTGTAATCTAGGTACTTTTGTAAAATAGCCTATTGGTTTAAAGTTGTATGAATAGTAATTGCCTGCTTCCTGAATCTTTTCTTTTGAAATAAACTTGGTTTTAAGAATTAGTCCAAAACCCATCAAGAGGAAATACTCAAAACTCCTATTCTTTTTGTGTCTCAATGTATTCTTCCACACAGAGGTTTGTTTTTGGCCTATGGGATTTATTCCCAGTAGTTTGCAGTGACTGAGTATCTAGTCACGTTATATAGCACAATATAACCTGTCAGCAGTGGGTTACTTCCTTTTTCATTGCAAAATAAATTAAATCAATGGGGATATATATTATTTTCATTAAATAAAAAGTGAACTAACTTGACACTGATAATCGCAAGCATTGGAAACTATGTTAACATTGTGAGCAATTATTATTTTTCTTGTGGAGTGTCTTACTCCTAAATGGGAGACAAGCAGAACTTCACATGGCCCTTGTGCTAGTTCTGAAATCTTGGTCAGGAAGCTTTTTCTTTTTATTTTTTTTTTTCCTTTTTTAGTAGGTATCCTGCTGTTTTGTAGTTAGCTGAACTTTTTGGGAGAGAAGTGATTTGTTACCTCTGGTCCTAGGTGCATGTCTTACCATTACAGCTTTTCTCACGTTTTCTCAGGCTGTGGAGCATTTTTCCTGTGCTTCTCTAGTTTCAGAAGCACTGTTGCAGAGTGGATGATTTACAGAAGAACTGCATGCCAGGCACGTAGATAGAGCCCGCTGTACAGAGTGAAATTCAGTGTTGTGTGGGATTCCACTTCTAAGGCATTACAGGAACAATGAAACTTAGAGCAAGAGTAGAGAAGTATATCCCTGGAGTGCAATTCGTAAATTGTTTTTTCAAGTTGGCTACTCGTTTTTTTTTAGTACCTCTTCCACCTCCTGCAATTCCATTTCAGAAGCAAAATCTAATGTGATAACTGACAGTTCATCAGTTATTTAAATTAGTATAGCTGTTAATGTAGTTAAAAGGTTTCTGGGTAGTCTGCTTTGCTGCTGTTACTGCTTTAGAAGCGTCAGTGATCTGATACACTTGACTAGTATTCCAGGCTTTGTGAAAGCCCCACGAAATGCTGCTACTTCAGTTGTACTTTAATTCTGTCTACATAACATAGCTTCATGCATGCAGTTTGAGGTGTTTCAGTGGGAACACTAAATTGGGGAATACCATTCCTAAACCACAACAGAAAGATAAGGTCAGCTGCAAGACCCTGGGGTGCTGTATACCCACTGCCAAAAAATTGGATTATGTTGCTGTAGAAATTTATACTCTGCTTATAAATTAGACTTTTTTTTAAAAAAATCCTCATAGGAAGAAGAGCCTTTTGTATCTGAAAAAACCTTTCCTGCTTTTATGGAAATGTTGAGTTTTGTAACTGGTGTACACTTTGTCAGTGCGAAAGAAAACAGCTGTTCTAGCTTGAGCTCATTTTGTTAATGTACAAATTGCAGTTATGTTTTCAATACCTTATTTTGTGTAATCTGGGGTCCCACCATCTCTATTGTTCTTTCTTGGCCTGGGCTGATGAAGGAGTAGTGCTGCTGACTGTGACACTTGCTGATTTTTTTAGGTAGTTTTGTGTAGTGCTGCTTTTCTGTTGGTTTTTTGGCTAAAGAGAGTCACTGCTACATGAGGAGTGTGGCATATATATGTATCCCATACTACTCTATTATTGATCTTTATTGTAATCTCTATAATTGTAAATTCAAGCTATCTACTGGATTTTCTGGTGTTACTGAAATTGGGGGGTTGGCAGAACTGTACTGGTTCACAGCTCAGACTGCAAGAACAGCCCTGATGTGCAGTAAAGGAGTGCTTGCATTTTCCTGGAGATACTGGGTGTTCCTTTTAAAACTGTTGAGTCTTTTTGGATTAAACAAGTGAATGAGGATGAGAAGAACAGAGTAGAATTTCAAATATTTGTTTAAACCAATAAATCTAATGTTTCCTTCCAGATCATAACAACACTTAAGGTACTACAGGATTTGGATTTATCACTGGATATTCTAGTGGTAAGTGATCAATAATGATATATTAAACTCTTCCATAGTGAATTCCTATGTAAATGTCAGGAGTCTGCAATTGTAGAGTTGGTGAACATGTTAAATTTTTGAATTTTGACTCTATATCATGATTTGGTTAGGTTAATTTCCTTGAAGCTGGGCATCCAACTTGACAAATGCAGTATCATGTCAATGATAGTACTGAACAGGGACTTGGGCATATCGAGGCCATTTTAGTAATCAGGGTTGGTTTCTTTTCACCGCGAAACTGCTTTCAGTCAATGCTAAAGACAAAGCAAATAAGGGTGAACCATTCTTTAGGTCAGTTGTCTAACTCTTCTGTCTTTTATTAGCAGCTCAAAGTTAGTTTCTTGCATTTAAAGAGCAGGCATCCCAAGTAAGGATTTTTGTGACTTTTATCCTCACCCAAGCCACATCCTATCAAATTTTATATTCGATATTATCGCACTGGTCTATGAAACTTCTAGTTATTATAAGCAATGCATCTGTGTTTTGGGAAGAAGAAAAATATGGGGTTTGTGAGAGAATTTTTTGAAGAGTAGTAGAAAAACATGATTGTTAAGACATTTTGCTAACCTATTCAGGCAAAGAGACAAAGGCATTTGCCTTCCTAAACACAGGCAGACTTCTACTGGAATACAGCAATAGTTATGTATTTTTATTGGAAAACAAAATAATCTTGTATTGCAATTAGTTATTTAAAATGGCAAAGGGTTTCTGCAGACAATTCATGTTCCCAGCAAACTTGCATGTTTTATAATGGGTCAGACTTTGATGGAAGCCTTAAAGTCAAAGAGAAGGAGATGTCTTACAGCTGAGGACTCCACATATTTTCAGTGCATTCGAAGGATGTAAATAGCTTTATGAAATAGTCCCACCAGATTTATTCCATCTGTTTGCAGTAGCTGACTTACCAAGTCAGATTGTTCAATTATGTATAAGCTAAATACACTTGAAGTGAATTTACGGAAGCCCTTTGTAGGGGCTGAGCTGCTTATGTGGGAGTAGCATGTGTACAGCTCTTGTTCAGACCTCACAGGGGTATCACTTCACTAGTTATCATGAGCGTTAACAGGTTGCAGCAAACCTACTGAATTCCAGATTTTGTGCACATCTTACAAAGAAGAGTTTGTGAATCAGAGATGCTTGCTGATAATACAAGATTAAAATCACCTGTGATTCTGTAAACACTCAAAGACTGCAAGGTAGCTTTGCTTAAACAACATAAAACACTGGAGTGAGACTTGAAGGCACAAGATATTTTGAAAATAACTTTGCTCCTTTGACCTCTGTACCCCATACTACTGGTTGAGATGCATTTTAGGTTACAGCATGTCCAGCATATATGCTCTCTCATATGCTAAAAGGTACTGCCTAAAGGAAATTTGAATGGATGCATTTTGTGGGCATAAGCATTTGTGATAAGTGACATTCCTGAAAGATGTGTGTTTAATGGAGGAAAATTACTTTTATGAATTAAGGCCACATTTTGTTCCTCATATTTGGTTATAAATAACAACCTTCAGTTCTATTTGCAGTAAAAAAGTGTTCATTTCCTTAGCTGCCATAGGACTGCCCTCACTACTAGGCTAATACTGTTTGTAGCAGTTTTAGAGGAGGTTTTGTTTGGGATGAGAGTTGTGATTTATTCTGCCCATCTTTGTTGCATTATCTTCCACAGGAAACTGGCATAGGCAAAACAGTTAACAGTTTGAGGAAACATGCCACTGTTGGGAATATAGCTAAAACTCTGGTAAAACAATGGAAAATACTTGTTTCTACAGAAAAGAAAAGGTAGGTGTGAACATTTTTCCTAAAAATAAATTATACTGTAGTGTGACTTTAAAAATAGAGATTGGAAAGCTTAGGAAAGTGTTTGGAAGGACAAATCTGCATTAGAACAAATGCATAAATTGAATGGAAGAAATTAGGATGCTACTATAAAATATGACAAAAAAGATCAAAGTGACCAGTATTGGTCAATTATCCAGTCAGCACTCTGACTTCAGCTGTTTTTTTGACTGGCACAAGTTCTTAGGTCCCAACTGGTACAAGCAGGACTAAACCAATGATGGGCACTGCTGTGCACTTCTTCAGTAAATTGGGAAACTTGCTCTTTCTTCCCAGAGGTAGTGGTTAAATGAGGAAGCTCTCCAGTGATTTCGTTATATACAGTTATACACTACCACAGTCGTATAGAGAGTTTTCTTTTAATGTTCTTGTAGACTGAGAGGGGCTTCTAATACTGGAGGAGTCACGCTGAAGAAATGCAGTTTCTTCTCTGAATGAAGCAGCCACTACTGCCATGACAGGGCTCACTCTGCTTTAGATGCTTTGCAGTCCTCCGACAGTTTGAGACAGTTGAGAAAGCCAAGGGATTAGTTTGACTAAATAATGCATATTAAATCTGAAGTTGTTCAAACAACAGGAAAGCAAAATACCAGAACTTGTGATGAGCAAATCATAAAGGCTGACCTGTTGTAATCTGTACCACCTACAGAACATGTGGTAAATTCTATCTTGTAGTTACTTCAAGCACCACGTCTGTGTTCTAAAGCACGCAGGGAAACTTGTATGAAAAGTGGTATCCAACATGTTTTAAGCAAATAATACTGCCAGGCATGTTTTCCGACTGATGGTTATGTCCCTACTCCCCACTTGTCTTGCTGTCAATTCTTGTTGCAGTATTTAGCAGTGCTTCTCTGGGGTTCTGTACTGATAATGGAAAAATAAGAGCACAGCAGAGCACAGTTCTGTGTTTTGATATATGGTGTGATTTAATGCTTTTAGTCTTACTAATGTAGGAACAAAGATTCTTTAAAAATTTAGCATCAGATATACAATGGGTGGGTGGTTTTTTTTATTGTTGCAGTGGTCACAGAGGAAAAAAATATACTGAAAAAGAAAAATGTGAGACAAAATCTTCTGTTTCCAAGGAGATTAAGCCTTCAGAGAAGTCCAGAGCATCTGTACTGGCCTTTAGAAGTCCTAACAGTCCCATTTCTAAAAAGTTGAATAAGGAGCATATTTGTAGTGAAAAGACCCATCAAAGTACAGATTCTGAGTGTCCAAAACAATGTGATAATGAAGAATGTAGCAGCAGTGGTTCTAAGCATGCTTCCTGTGGTACCAATTCTCAGGCTAAAGACAGTGAGTTCAAAGAGAGCAACTCCACAGAGAGCAAGAAAGTTTCAGAAAAGCAGCATTCCTCTGCAGCTGCTAAAGGCTTATCACCTCTGGAGGAAAAGCCTAGTAAGGATACTTCAGAACAGAGAAGTCCTAAATGTGTGAAGAAACCAAAACAAAAACTTGTCATAAAAAGTGAAGCCAAATTATCTAGTGATGAGGAATTCGAGCCCCCTACTATGTCTTTTGAATCTTATCTTAATTATGATCAAGTTACTAACAAAAGAAAGAGAAAGGGTGGTTCTACAGGTGCACGGCCAAAGAAGTGCCATGAACAGAAGAACAGCTCATTACTACAAAAGACCTCAAAACTTTCTCATGCAGAAGAGGGAGTGGAAGACTTTAAAAAAAGCAAGTGTGACCAATCAGAAACTCCCAGTAAAAAGGTAAACTGCTACATGGTTGAGGTAATAGCAGATAAACTGCAGATAAATAAGTGCTTTGCACTCTTAATTTCAGTGAAATTTATCTCTATTTATTTTAAGGAACAGACTGTGGGACTCTGATATATCAACTCCATTACAATTACCAGTAATTACAATAATTGGGGAGAGGGGAAGACTGCTTATTGCATACTGGTGGTTTGCAGTTGACTTAGTTGTATTTTTAGGATTATTTCAAATATTGCAATAGTGTTTGATTCATATCAGCTAACATGCTTTTGACCTGCAAAGTGCAAAGGTATTTACCTTTGGAAAGATGTCCCCTTCTTCCATTCTTGACCAGCCTGGTTTGTGGCTGCAGCAGCTCTTTGCGTACAGCACAGTCCTTTTGTCAGATTATGTGGTCCTTTAATAGTGAACTTTAAGGTTTGCAGTGGAGCTGAACCTTCCTTAAATGCATTGAGGTAAACCAAAGTATTGCATATAAAACTAGATATACATGTTCTTAATCTGAGCTATCCTAGTCCCTTGAAGTGGAAGAAGCTTGAGTAGCTTCTCTGAGCCAAGGTATATCTAAAAATGTATATTAATTAGACATTTTAAGTTAAGACCTTTTGCATGCTGAAAATTAGAGGTATCTTCACTTTGATGTGAAAGCTTCAGGCTTTATTTATTGTGGGAAATCTGCAATTTGAGAGGTATCTTCTGTTCCAAATGGAGAAATATTAATGTAGAGGCTTGTGTATGATACTCTTAAACTGTTTGAGGAAAAATCTTGTATATTCAAGCAGTTGTGAAAAGTTATTGAAGATACTGAAATGAAGTTCAGGCAATGCAAGTTTTAGGCTGTAAGTGCCTGACTTAGAATTGGAGGACACTGAAGACCCAATTTTGACACTGCACATAGTACGTTTGTAGGGACCCATACTGCATCTTTAAATCCCTTTTTAAGGGGTTATCTGTGAAAATTTTAGGCATGATTTAGGAGACTTGATAGGACCAGATGTAAAGCTGTTTCTTGTCTTTTAGGATGGTACTTTTGTCATCTTGCAGTTTATCTCGTTCACTGCTTGCCTCTGTAGTGATTTATCTGAAAGCCTGTTAACTGATCTACTGTTCTTTAATCTCTTTCTATGCACTAATTGCAGATGTCACACTAAGTTCCTTTTGTGGTATAGTCTTGCTAAGTAGAGTATGAAAGGGTACACTGAAAAATAATCCTGTGAGTAAATTTTAGTGTAGAAAAGAAATAATTTTAGTTATCCTGGTTTGGGGTTTGCTTAAGGGTTGTTTAGCTTTAGGTTTTGGTGGTTTTTGGTTTTGTTTGGGTTTTTTGTTGTTTGTTTGGTTTTTTTTTTAGCTTATTTTAAGTTTCTGTAAACCCAAATTTATAATGTTCAAGTATTGTTTCTTTGACTGTGCACAGGCTAAGGTGGCATCCCTCCAGGAGCTTCTTAATACTCCACTACCTAAATTTCTGACAGGCATCTCAAACTCATTTCCCCTGTGTGCTGCAGACTTTACAGGTAAGTAGTATACAAGATTGAAATGCTGCGGGTTTTTACAGCTCTCTGTAGAAATGTTTTATCTCCTTTTCTAATAAACTGTATTAGCTCATCTCTCCGTAGCAGAGAAGGGCTTCACATTCACTTTCTCATCTGTAAAAATCATGTTGAAATTGAAGGGAATTATAAGCCTTCCTTATGGCTAGCTGAGTAAAGAAATACTGTGGGAGGTTATCACAGATGTAGAGAAGGCGTAAATTGTGTAGTAGTTCTACAGCCCCCATTTATCTTTTTGCCTAGTCTAAGGTATAAACAGGAATAGACTTAGTAGAAACTGTCTCAGGTAAAATAAATATATGAAGCACTTGGTCTAGTTTTGGCATAGGAACCACTAGCATCTTTATAGGTAGGTGACAAAACTTGCCAGTGGTTTCTCTAGCAGTTTTCCTGAGGTTTCAGTGGTTTCATACCACTGGGATCTTGAAACGTCACTGCTATTGTAGCCTCTGGCTTCTCTAGGATGACTTAGGAGAGTCAGTAAGGTGCTATAGATAGGTTACACTGTTACTCAAGTATGAATACAGCTCATGTAGACTGGAGCTAAATAATACAAGACTGGTTTGAGTGGGTGCAGCTCTCTTGCAGTGTACATGCTGTCTTGGTGTTAGATGATGGTGAGTGGACTTGTGCGATATGATATGTGCAAGGGCCCCAAACTGTAATGCAATAACTTTGTACTTCAAGAAAAGGTAACGTGTCCTACCAGCTGTGCTTATCTGAGCTGAATGTTTAAAGCATTGTAAAACCTGCTGATGTTTTGCTTGCAGCTCCTGTAGCACCTGTTGTGGAAGCACCTCAGCAAGTCAGTGAGATGGTTCAATTCACAGGACGGAGACTGAACTCTAAAATGCAAGTTTACTCTGGCTCTAAAACAGTCTGTCTTTCAAAGATGCTTACACTGTATGAACAGTGCATCCGCGTGCTTCAGAATAATATTGATTGTGAGTATTTAAGGGATTTGTAGCAGGCTGTGACTGAAAGTGTATCCGATTTTTTTTTTTATTTTTTTTTTCCCTCCATGCCAACAACAGGCCTACTAAAATACATTGTCCTGCCCTGCAAACAGTGACTCAGAGCAGGTTGAAAGGCACTTAAAAAGGGATTGATGTCTGTGCTAAACTGTAGGGGTTTTCTTTTTGAACAGCTTACAATTTTTCCAGTTCCAATTTTACTTAAAATGTAATGTCCTATAAATTTATAAGTCAAAAAGTCTGCTGTTCCCCTCCACCCAAAATGTTTGTTTACATAAATTAGAATGAGTGATCAAGACATTCTTTTATTTCATGCATAGGCAGAGGGGGGGAGTGGTACACATCAGTAAAGATGGGGAAATGACTATTCAAAGATGCATTATCCATCCTCAAGTATAACTGCTAGTCAGCGTGGAACTGCTGATTTCTAAATATTTTCATAGCCTGACTTCAAAAAGTGTTCTGTTAGTGCTTACTAAAATTAACTTGTATTTTTACTTTTAAACTGTTTGGTGAGTGGTGTTACTCACTGAGTAAAATAAGTAAGACACTGAAAGTACCTTACCTACTTTTTTGTAGTGCTACAAGAAGTAGGAGGTGTGCCCTTTGAAATTCTTGAACCTGTGCTAACACGTTGCACACCAGAGCAATTGTTTCGAATAGAAGAATATAATCTGGTAAATTCTGCCTTGCTAAATTCAGGGAGCTACAGAGTTCCACAACTCCACGGGTTGCACTGGCTTTCTGTCTTGCATACTAATTTCTCTGAATTAAGCTATCATTATCGAGACTCCCTTTCTCAAGTGTCAGGATTTAAAACATTTGGGAGAATTATTCCTGATAACTAAGTGAAAGACTGTGTATAGAAAAGTATTTTTGTTTCCAAAAATAAGAAAGAAAAAAAGATGATCACAGTATTTGCCACTGAAGTATCTGGGAAAGTCGTAATAGAACTAACTGTGTTTAAGTTACAAACTGTTAAGGTTGCAAAGCATACCAGTCAGGAAGTAGCTGGGGTGAGACTTCATGTGTGTGGTAGATTTAGTATGTGTGCTGTTGGGACTTCAGCTCCCTGATGCATTTGGACATTGAGGCTCTGAGTGTGTAGCCCTTTGTACTGCAAGTTACCCTTTTCTCTGCATGCTTCAAGTGGAGGGCTGGAGTGGCCTGAGCCTGTGCTGTAGACACAAGTCTAGACTGTAAGCATGGCTTACTGACTCCAGTGTAGGGCTCTGCTGTTTGAAGCTGTGGGATTTCTAGGCTGAAGTCAATATCTCTGCATGGTATTGCCACACTTCACATTGTGGGTACCTGTGATGGCATGTGTGATGGGGTTTGTTCTGCACCTTTCTCCACCAAGGGTTTGGGCTGCGTCTGCAGGCTCAGCTAGTAGGTACTCTTGAAAATGTTTTTAAATCTTTGATTTAAGATATCTTGTGTTCAAATTAGACATTTATAAAGGACTCTGACCACTTGTGGAAGAAACACTGCCAGAGAGACTTTAAAAATGAGAGCCTCCTTGAATATGAGTCTTGGCGTGAAATGTACTTGAGGCTGTTTAATCAGAGAGAAGAAAAACTGAAGATGCTCACAAAAAATATTCTTTCAGCTCAGTCTGAGAAACCAAAAGGTAAAATCTGTGGTTAGCTCTTCCACTTAAAAAACCCGGTCTCTTCTGTTGTTCTTGATAATATGTTGGGTTTAGTGATTTGTTTGCAGGGAAGACTAATGCTGAACTTCTAGAAGTCATCAAGAACAAACACTGTTCTTAATTTAAAAGTTGCTGAAAAACTAAATGCATGCATTAGTATGATACTTTGCTGTATGCTGCAAGTATTATGCATTAGACAAATCTTACCTTACTGGTTAGACTGAAGATCCTAAGCAACAATGCAAAGACCTTTGGATATAAAAGGCATAAAAAGTCACATATCCTCTGCTCCTTGTTTCCGTATTAGGCAGGCAAGTAAAAATGGCTTACATGACCGGTGCAGCAAAACCACCCAGGAACGTTCGCCGACAGCAAGAAATCCATGGGACAGCAGGACCTGTCACCCGGTTTCATCCCATACAGAAGTACGTGTTATGTACAATGCTTTTAATTTGAGTTTGAGTATCTTTGTCAGTTCAAAAGCTTGCTTGCAAAATAATTTAGAAGTTGTAAATAACTCTCTGTTTACTTTCCTTTTTTTAAGTGGCTAGTGGCTAGAAACTAACTTGTCTTTTAAATCGTGTGCCTCTGTGCTGCGTGTGCATTGCCATTCCACATTCCTCCAAAGTGCTAGTTGTGAATTTATCCTCCTAGTTAGAGTGTGAGTGGACGCTGTTTTTTTTGTCCAGATCACACTAAAGCCACTTGACATTCTGGGGAGATTCCTTTGTTGATGTTTTGGATTTCTAAACCTGCCTAGTAGCTTCAGCTTCACATGTTCTCCTGCTTTGATAAAATAAATCTCAGTCAGCTGCCTGTAGTAATTCAGCTGACCAGAGTGAACGTCAGGAACTTTTAATATTGGAGTTAGTTTGTTTGTTTGTTTGTTTTTTTGGTGTGTTTTCTTTCCTTTTTTTTTTTTTCCCCCCTCTGAATTTCAGAAACTTAGTTGAACATCCTTGACTTACTGCTCAAGATGGTGGTGATATGGGGCAGCCTGGATGTAGCAATTTCTTCAAGTCAGCTTTTTTACCAGATATCTTTTCATAAGTGCACTTTTAGCTGATGAGATCCAGAAGGTTCTTTCCATACTGTTGTTGTTTTCAGCAGAAAGATAATCCCCCACCAAGGCAGTAGCTTAAGGCACTTTGAGTTAGGCTTTTGCTTTCAGTTGCTCTGTGGGAGGTTGATTCTGTGTTGTGACAGACCAGCCTTCCAGTTTAGGTGCTTCAAGTACAGTAGTGTATATGTCCTTTCTGCTCCAGTAATCACTGTGCCAGTAGCTGAATGACATACTCCAAGCCCTACAAGACTTTTTTCCTCAGGCATGATGAATTAGGAAGAACTGGTGTTGTGTGAAAGAAGCCGTAAGAGGGTCATTGCTTTGCCTTCATGAGAAACAAGGGTTTGTTTAGGCACAATGAGTTAAACTTCATTGCTTTGAGCTGTTGGTTTTGTAAGCTGCAGAATTGATACAGCTGAAATTTTCATGTAAGAAGCTGGTCTTGCAGGAGCTAAGAAGGTCCTGAGGCAGACATGCAGATCCCCAGCAGGCTGCTGTTCTCAGTTGAGTGCACAGTGGATTGTGAGCACTGGCAGCAGATGTCAGGGACTGGCTCTGAGGTGGACAAGGCTGTCTGGATCAGAGACATCATGCTGACATGTGGTTGCTGTGTTGGTTTAACTGTCTTTAGCAGGAGGTATAAGAATCTACCTCAGGCCTTGTCCTGTTGATTGGATATTTAGGGTTAGTTATTGTGCCTTTTCCTAGTTAGTCATTCTTACACAAGCTTTTTGGTTTTTTTTAAGTTTGCCCTCATTTTTTGTCAGAGAGCTAGTTAGCAGTTCAACTGTGTTCAAAGAGGAAAATAAACACAGTGCAAACTAGAGCACAGGGCATTATGAATCGCAGTAGTATTGCTGACCGCTTTGATCTGTCACAAACTGAGAGTTTAATTTTAAATAAAATCTTAACAATCTAAAATTTATGCGAGAATGAAAATGGACAAGATGACCACCTGTGATCCCTTTTAACCTGTATTATCTTATGATTTTGAAATACAGAAAGTCTCTTAAATGTGTTTGATCAGGGTTTTGTTTTTTTTTCCCAAAATGAGCCAGAAGAAATAGTAGGTTGATATCAAATACTAGCTTTTTTCTTATTTCCTTTTTCTAAAAGAACAAGGATTCCAGAAAGCAGAGACAGAAATAACACATCATCAAATCTGATTCCTGCTGGCAACACTGGAAGTTCTAGCTCAGGTGTCATGATTGAACATGGAAAGAAGCCTATCAAAAGTAAATGGAATTTCCTAAGATTATCAATTTAGTTGTTTTAACCTGCCTATTAACATATGCTTAATATTATGTTAATACCATTTTAAGTCACTCATAGCTGTAATCCTAACTGGTCTCTTTGTTTTGTTGCTATTGAAGAAATTGCACCGATCATGAAGAAAACTTTGAAAGCCTTGAAGAGTAGATCTGGATGGCGATAAAATAAGGCTGCGTATTTGAAGCTTACGTGATGTGACTATTTGTGTATCGTGCTACAGCAAATGAATATAACGTTCATGTAAATGACGTTCAATTTGCCTTAGATAAAATAGTTATGAAACATTGCAGAGGCAAGTGATTAGCAATAAAAATTGAAACATCTGAGTCCTTTCATAGTGCTGCTTTCTTTCTTGAGTTTAAATAAGGTCAGTACACACTAATGAAAAATCGGTTTATATGGGCTCTTATAGGTGGTGTACTTATCAGTTAAGATGGTGAAGGGTGTGGAGCACAAATTTTCTGAGGAACAGCTGAGGGAACTGGAGTCATTTAGTCCAGAGAAAAGGAGGCTGCGGGGGAGACCTTATTGTCCTCTACAACTGCTTGAAAGGAGGTTGTAGACAGGTAAGGGTTGGTCCCTTTTCCCAAGTTACAGTGAAATGGGAAATGGCCTCAAATTGCACCAGTGAAGGGTTAGATTAGATAAATAGGCAAAATTTCTTCATCCAAGAGCTTGTCAAGTACTGGAAGAGGCTCCCCAGAGAAGTGCTTGTGTTACCATCCCTGGAGTTGCTTAAAACATGTGTTTGTGGCACTTGGGGACCAGAGTGCTTGGTTAACAGTTGGACATTAATGATCTTCAAGGTCTTTTCCAACTTAACAATTCTGTGGTTCTACAATTCTATGTACACATTTGCATAAGTGTGGAGATGAAAGAAAACATGCTATACTCTGATCTGCTGCTCTCAGCCTGTCATGAAGAGGCTACAACCTCACAGCCTTTTGTGTTCAAATTGGAAAAGCTATTTGATCTTGAATAGCTGTCCTTTCAAGAGTTAAGGACTGCTGCAGCTTGGGATTAATCTATGAATGGGTTTACTTTTAGAAATGAGGTACATCTTTGTAGTTTCCTCTAAACCAGTTCACTTGCATGAATTGTAAGCCTGACTTTGCCTTGAAGGCATGGCTTAGAGGAACTCTTTCCATGGAAAGACTGCACTCAGTAGTTGCAAGTAGGTCTTGTTTCTTCCTTTGTACTTCCACAGGATTTGGCATGTTAGAACTTCTCATGAAGCACAGGGTAAGTTTGTCATGAAACCACTTGCAGTTTCGTACAACACCTTATGTGTGAGTTTCCTTACCATCCTCTATATGTTGGGCATTACAAGTAGCTCAGAAAATAACAGCTACTAAAAATTACTTTGACAGTCATGTAACATAATCACCTATACGTAACAGCTTGTGCAAATGCCCTATTTATAGAGGATTTGAAGTCAGCAGGTGTGCTACTGTGTTGTGTTTTTATCAATGTGTTATAGTTGTACTAAAAAGAATAAAAGTTGAAAACAAGTGTGTTAATCTGGAAACACTGTGAGGAGCTTTCTCTGTTTCTAGGATCAAAAGAAGCATTGACTAGTAGGAGAGGTAATGCAATATCTGTCATACCCATCTGGAGGGTTCATCCCAGAAACATACTTTACAGGACTTAAATCTGGCTGAATGGCCAGTGAACCACTCCTTGTCCCCCAGACACCTCTGGTCATCATAGAGTTGCTAATCAATTGGTGGCAGAAGCTCAATTCAGCTGGAGGTTTGTATCAAGTTGATACAAACTATTGTGATGTGAATCGTTCAAGGGGCAGTTTTATTGGTAGTTTTGGTTTTGGAGGTTTTTTGTGGTTTGTGTTTTGTTTTGTTGTTTTTTTTATTTTTTTGCTAAAAAACTTTTTTTTTTGGCTGTAGTTGTTGGTGGTATCCTTTTGTGTAAGAAAAGACAAAGTCTTCATTTAGTCTCTGGCATTAGAGAACACAGCTGTAGCCATTTGGAACAGATGCAGATGACAGAAGTGTCCCCGTAGGGGCCTGAAGGATAAATAGTTGTTTTAACTAGTAGATTTACATTTGTTGATTGGAGATAACTCTTTTTCTGTCCTCAACAGTGGTAGCAGAGTTATGTGGACGGCAAATTTGACTTCAATTTTGACTTGGCTTTCATTTCATCTTCTCGATTTCTCTCACTTCAAAGACTCTAGATACAGCTCTAGTAAGAGATATGTAGAAGGGTACTCATAGGATCAGCTTGATGTCCTGACAATTTCTATATTAGAAAATACTGTAGGCAAGCAAATCTCTTTATTGTAAAGTAGTTGGTGCTACACACACTTTAGGTTAGGGTTTTTCTTTTGCTTCAGGTGTGCTGTGGTCTGTTCCTATGGACTAATGCCCACTTGAAGCCGCAGTGTGTTAGGGTGCTCTGGGAATGTATCTCCCAGTTAATTTGTGAGCAGTCTTGTTTTTGGGGTTTGACACTGCTTGATGACACAATAGAGACCATATATGGAGGTAAACTCAAAGCTTATTTTAAAAGCATATCCTTTTCATCTGAACTAGAACACTAATGTGCTTCTGCAGTTTCCTGCCTTGCATCCCTATATACATTTACTCCAGTAAAGAGGAATTATTGCTAGATCTCTGCGTTCTTGGCATCTGACATACCTAACAGTACATGGTATCAGTATATTGGCCTGAGGCAGATGACTTTCCTTCTGTTGGATGTGTGAAAGATCCAGTTGGTTTTGTTATATACTCTGCAGTCTGGTTGCCATCCCATCAAAGGGACCTCTGATCCCTCTCGGATTAGGGACTATTTTCAAAGAAAGGCTACATGTCATGAGTGCACGATGGCCTTCTCTTCCTTAAACACATTGCAGTTTGTAATCCAGCAGTATCTCTGGAGCCTTGCATCCCAGCAGCATAATGCTTTTCCCTCCAGGTGTGATAAGCAAGTTCCATATTAATTTCTGGCAAATTAGGTAAGTAATGGGAGAAAAATACGGTTACGAAAGGAAAGCCCTGCTGTTGTGGAAAAGACCACAAATGGATAATATTTCCTTTCTTCTTGAACTGTCCATTTCAAGCACAGAAACCACTTTCCACTTCCTGACAATATTTACTTCATAGCATTCATGAACATTTTTCATCCTGTCAGTGGTTGGGCCCAAGAAAAAAGCTTGGCCTGACTGCTATACCACTTGAAAAAGGAAGATACATGATGCTGCCATCTAAACAGTCCCTGTGGCAAGAGGAAGAAAACAGTTTTGAGGTGAAGCATTTGATCTTATGAGTCCCTGCTCAGAAGGCATGTGAGTTCCAGGAGCTAAGCTCTTCTTAGGGACCATGTAGGCATTGAAATGTTGGCTTAAGTCCTGGGCCAAAGCCAGAAAGGGGTGTAAGGTTTGGCATGATTATTCTGGAAGAATTCATAGACATCTGTGTACTGCCCTATGCAAACTGTTGTCAGTAGTTGCTGTTCCAGGGATCAGGATCAGTATTTGAGCTGCTGTCAAAGCAAGGCACAGCTGGGATCCCTGTGAGCAGGGAGGTTGTTGCAGCTCTGAGCATGATGCTGTTGGCTGTCTGGTACCTGGGGATTTCTGAGGATTTCTGGTAGTCACAGGAAAACCTCAGCAGAGGGAAAAGAAGTCTTCTCACATAGGCCAGATCTCTGACTTGCCATCTGAAAGCTCAGGAAAATGCCTGTGCCGGGATTTAGTGTGGTGAAAAATGCTGATGGATTGATAAGTAAGAGAATAGTCCTAGATACACTGCTTTGAGGAAAAAACAAACCACCACTCAACAAAACCCCAAAACAACCAGTGAGAGTTGCCTTATTCTTTTATTTGCATTATTTCCTCTCTCTGCCCTTCCTGTAAAAACAGGAGAGGCCTTTGAGTGGGTAATTGAAGGCACTGGTTAGACAGCCTACTGTCTCCCCTTGCAGCCAGCCCTGCCACTGAATAGAGGTGGAATTTGTCAAGATTGTTTTCCTGCAGTTGTAACTAGTTATTGCCATTGGAGGAATGTCTCGTTCTCTCCAGATTGACAATGTGTGCTTGTGGGAAGCTTAATTCTACCAGGCAAGGGAGGAAAGAGGAGGAGCTTGATGGAGTAGCTTACTTTCCTGGTTCACCATCTGTGGCAGAAATGGTCTTAGTTTACAGACCAAACATAGTATGATTTTTTTTTTTATTTTTTTTTTCTTTGTCAGTAATTTCTATATGAACAATTCTTCCCTACAGCCCCCAAAGCATTTCCCTTCTGGTCAAGATAATGCAGAATGTTGGGTTTTTGTTGTTTTTTCCCTTCAAATTGCAGGACTTTAAAATCCCTGCTTTAAATGTCAAAATACAAAGTCATGAATGTCATCTTTGTAGCTTAAGCCCTAAATGGTGTGTTTGTTGTGGGAAGCGCTGGTGGAAGTCTTTGGCAGCGTATGTTTTGTGAACTCTGTTTACAAAGAGGTTGCCTCTTCTTATCCCTGGTGACAGGCCTAAAAATGGCATTTGCTCAGGGAAAGGGCTGAACAGCTCTGGAAAATCTTCCTTAGCTGTCCTCCTACAGAACTGCAAATGGGTATCCAAGCAGTAGATAAAGCTCTTTACCACACCTCCAGGCCCTATCCCTTAATGTTTATGGAATTGCTGAGGCTGCAGAAGAAGAGATGCTGCTTGCAGAAGTGGGAAAATAAGCTGCTCAGCCAGAAATGAAGAGGATTAAATGGCTCCTGGCCTCTGGAAGAAGGAAGGAGTCCTGGTTCTGCAGGAGGGGGAAAAAGCTACCGAGACCAGACTGGGAAGCAATAGTCCCTCCTGTCAAGATGCTGACCTCTCTGAGGGGAAAAAGTTGAAGCACTTTTCCTTGTGCTACCTAGCTCCATGTATTACGTAAGTTCCTTTCACCAGACATGGCACTTTTCCTGCTTACAGCTCTTCACAGTGCTCAGAGTTCTCAGCTTTTCTCTCCCACGGATGTGCTGTAGTCAGCTCTCTGCAAAACACATTTTCTCATGGTTACCTGTGTTGATGTGCTTTTCAATGCTTTCAGACCTTTCATTCTGAAAGTTAGATAATTAGTCTTTCTAAAATTTTAGATAAACACTAAAGTGGTGCATTAAGGTGTGAGTTTTCAGAGCATTAGTATCACCCTGGAGCAGAGCTGACAGCTAAGTTCTCGGCTTAGGTATTTAGAAAAGCACGGAGAGAATGAAATGTTGTAGAGAAGTCCCAAAGGCTTATTCACAAAGCAGCTTCTCCAGGTTTCCAGAAAGTCTGAAACCTGAGTTTGCTTCTGCAGCTGAGGGATGAATATCAGAGGCTCTGAGCTGAGGTACCAATCCCTCTACAGGAAAGGAGATAATTACTCTCTGTGGCTTTGAAAAGGCAAAATCAATATAGTGGGCTCCTCATTATAACAAAGAGATCTCTGCCCTGTGCCACATGATTTTGTTGTGACCTGGAAGTTGATCACCAGCTGATTAATCAGCTGGCATAGTTTCAAATTCCTTTCTTTGGTAAGGTGCAGAATCCATCACTTTCCCTTGTTGGACTTCATAGGGTTGGTGATTACCCAGCCCTCTAATTTGTTTATGTCTCTCTGCAGGGCCTCTCTGCCTTTGAGGGAGTCAACAGCTCCGTCCAATTTAGTATCATTGGCAAACTTAGTATACCTTCAAGTTCTGCATCCAAGTAATTTATGAAGATGTTGAAGACAACTGGGCTGAGGATGGAGCCCTGTGGAACTCCATTCTGATGTTACTCCATTCAGTGTAACTCTTCATGCCCAAGCTGTGAACCAGCTGTTTACCCATCATACGATGTGCGTATCCAGCTGTGTGCTGGACATTTTGTCCAGAAGGATACTGTGAGAGGCAGTATCAAAAGCTTTACTGAAATCCATAAAGATTGCTTCAACTGGCTTCCCTTGATCAGCTAGGTGGTTACCTTGTTGTAAAAGGAAATCTGGTTTGATAAGCAGGGCTTTCCCCCCATGAAGCCATGGTGGCTGTGACCAATGGCTGTGTTGTCCTTCAAGTGTTTTTCAATATCTCCCAGAATTATCTTCTCTGTAACTTTACCAGGCACTGAAGTGACACTGACAGTCCTGTAGTTTCCAAGGTCACCCTTCCTACTCTTTTTGAAAACTAGGACAATGTTAGCCAGCTTCTAGTCAACTGGGACCTCTTGAGGTTCCCAAGACTGTTCAAAAATCTTTGAGAGAGGCCTTGTAATGACATCAGTCGGCTTTTTGAGTATTCTTAGACGAATCCTAGCAGGCTCCAGAGACTTCCAGGGATTCAGCTGGAGCAGCAGATTTCACACAAGTTCAGAGTTGCCTGGGATCATAAAAGTGGTGTTTAAAAGATGTTGAAATATAACACTCTTAGCAAGGTACTTGTCCCTACTGTCCCTGGTCTCTATTGAATGCCTTTTCCAGAAATTTCCTGATCTAGAGAGCTGCAGTAAGCTGTGTCTGTGTTTCCTCTGCTGTTTGGCACAGCAGCATGTTTTTCATTACTGAGAACTCCAGTCTTTGGCTTGCCTAGCAAGAGAGGTTTAGGGAAGATTTTCCTCAAGAAAACCTTAGAGTTTGTTTTACTATGAAGTTATTTAATCATTCAGTGTTATAAAAACTTTCAGCACTCAGATGACAGTGTATCTTGTTTTTCTATAATCTGTATCAAAAGCTTTGTGGAAGAACTTATGCATAATGTATGAAGCATTTTTCTAGATGGTTTGAGTAAGGCTGAGCTATATTTTGCGTATAAGTCGATGTAAAACATTGAAAGCACAGTATAGTTTTCTCAAAATTATGGCACTTATGGCACATAAGAAGGATTTTTCTTGACAATTTAGGGAAAAACCAAGGATGTGACAGACTATGTTTTTGGTGCTGTTCTGACTAGCACAGTGGTTTACATTCCTGTTAGTTCTCAGTGGTTGAAAGCCACTGAGATCTTGAGCTGGTTGGGGACAAGACAACCACTCTTCCTACCAGTATTTTTCTCATTGCTCTGTAATATGAAGCTTCATCTCTCACCCATCATTTATAATAATCTGTTGAATTATATTGAGAATAATGCCTTTCTTCTGGGAATGAATCACTATAATTCTCAAAGAATGGCAGTTTCCCATGGCACTACTGTTACCATAAGAGAAAAGATGGTTTTGCTTGGGTGCTGACTCTCCACCTGGATGCCCATCCATTATTCCCTGCCTTCTCCCAGCAGTGTCTGGCTCCCACCTCCCTGTAACTACCAGCCTGCTATTACTGGGGGAAGTTGGGGCTTTTACCTATGGAGAGACAACAGAGAGCTGCCTTTTCCTTACTGTACTCTGAGGTACATCCTGCTTACCTACATTTAAGGGCTATTGGGCCTTTTTAAAGTAGTTATCAGACAACAGAATTTGGCAAGAATTTTGACAGCAGAAAGATAACAGTCTTACTACAAGAGCACAGTGATGAGAGTGGTAAAGAGTCAGGCAGGTGCTGTGCCTCCCACCTCCTGCCCTTGAGGCACGGCTCCTGTCCCTGCTTGTCCATCCTTCATGGTGACTGCTCTGTGGCCTGGGAAGAGTTGTTACAGAGGGGTTCAAGAGCTGCAAGAAGTGGCTGTGAGACCTAGATCCCCGTGTTCCTCCCAAAGCTGGGTACAGTTTTACTCTGTAATTCCTTCAGGCAAGTTATGGTTTGGGTCATTTCCTCCTTAACAGCCCATTTCCGAGAATGTTGGTGTGCAGCTCAGAGGGTTTATTTCCTTGAGATAGATGCCAAGCCACAAGCATGAAAAACCTTAAAAATCGGAGAAGCCTCTGAGAGGACAATAATAATACAAGTTTTTTTCAGTCTGTCATCCAAAATGCTAATGTAGCCGTTTGCCTTGCCAGCTTTCCCAGTAACATCGAGTAAGGCGATTTTTGGTTCTAACTCTTTTTCACCCAGAGGCTGCTGGCATTTCCAGCTAATTAACCTATGCTATGTCCTTACCTCAGGGGGCCCCTGGTGGTCTAGTGGTTAGGGTGCAGCACTTTCACCGCTGCGACCCGGGTTCGATTCCCAGCCCCCCGGGCAGATGGAGCTCGTCAGCCCTGTAAGGCAATCCATCTAAGAGAAGGTCACTCTAAACAAACCTACGTCCTGAGACCCTCACTGCCACTGTCCAAGCTTGCTCGGCCCCGGCAGATGAACCTCAGGATTAAAGGGTGGGCTCAGTTCAGCGCACGCTGTGTCTCACCTAAAAAAATCCACTGCGCAGGCTCAAAGGGTTAATGACCTTTCCCAAATCTTCGCTCGCGAAGACTGGCCATACAAATGTCCTTACCTGCCTCTCTCCAGAACCCCCTCTGTTCACCCATATCCTACAGTCTTGTTTGTCTGCTTCTTCTTTTTATCACAACCCTTCCTCCTTCAGCTCCTGATGCAATACAGCCATGCAACACTGCACAGAGGAAAGTCTCTGCAAGAAACCCTAGTGTGTATATTCTACCTTCTTTTGTGTTGCATACGCATGCTCTTCTCTCTTACTTTCAGAGGTGTCACCACAGTCCATCATTGAAACCATTCCCTATTCCCCATCACAGATAACTTCATAAATGCATTTCCAGTGGCATCTTTTATTTTTCATAGAGCTCCAACAGGAAGTTAAGGCTTCCTAGTTACAGAGACACAGCTGTTCCTTGCTAATGTATCCCAAAATAATTAGGATGCTGTCGATGTGCTCAAAAATGAGGATGTGTCTGCTGTCTTCAAGTAAGTGTTCATACTTTTCAGTCTGCTAAATTTGTTTTCTTCGCACTTTGACTTGCTGATTTGTCGCTAAGTGTGAAATAGGTGCTTGTGTTCCCCAAAGCAGATGCTTCAAATTCATGTTTAGAAAGTTAAAGTTCAGTTCCTGTTTTTGAAAATAGGACTTTAAAAAAAAAAAAAAAGATACTTCAAAGCAGCAGTAGCTACGTTGATCTCCATACAAGACCATGCATGGCTCTGGTGGCCTTGGTATAGCAATCTGCAAAGACAGAGATCAGTGTCTGAGCTTGCATCTTTAATCAGGTGTCACTTCTTGTCCTCTTAAAAAAGATAAAGACTTGCTAGAGGGGAGACTTCCTCAAGTGCTTTCCAAGAGCTCCATCATTTTACGTGTGGGCTACATAAAATACATCCCTTTGTCACATCAGTCCCTGCGGTACAGCCCAGTGACTGGCAGCATGGCTGTGGCAGGCAGCAAACCTCCAGGTTTCATTCTGGATGTGTTAGCAATTCACGGGTGTGCTGCTAATGGCCTGCCACTTTCCACTATGGAAAATTAAGCACAAAAGGTTGAAGGAGAGTGACATGAGTTTCAAGATATGCCATAATGAATTTGTGTACAGACTGTAAGACTCACTGCTTCTCTTCATGGGGAGCCCCTTGGCTCTTTATACTTATCCTCTTTTTATGTGATCTAAATAGAGCAGTTTGTTAGGTCATCTAAAACGTTAGATCATCTAAAAATCTCTTGCTTGTGTGAGACAAAGCTTATGTCAAAATGGGTGTTTCAGAAAGTTAGAGAAATGCAATGCTACCAGGACAGAGAGGTGGAAATGCTTACTTTATAGGAATGTTAATAGGACTCATCCACTGGAATTCTCTGGACTTTGATTGGAGAATACATCTGAGTGGAGATGTTGACTCTAAACACTGCAGTGGATGGGTGGGGGAGGGCATGCAGATTGAAGTAGAAAAAACTAATTTTCCATTGGTTGGATAATCCCTTCAGAATCTGTTTTCTGAGCATCAGGGCAAGATCCTGTCTTGTTATTAATGTCTGTGTAGTGCCTGTGTTTGAGCAGAATGAGTATCAGCGGACAAGTAGCCCTGGCAAATGTGAAGGCTGTTTCTGTAACTGGTCAGTGGTCAATAGCTGTGAAGCTGAACCATTTAAATCTGTGCTAATATGCAGCATTTGGGATTCATTCTAGAAAATTTATGCTGGAACTTGAGAAACACAGGAATGGCAATATGCACTCAAACAGTCAGACGAATTGCAATATTCACAGTCCATTAAATCCAATAAAAAAATCCACTATCACCAAACTGGAAAAACAAAGCTCTGCAATGTACATCTGTTATTTTTCAATATAGTAAGCATAGTTTGTATTCAGTAGGACTTCAAAATTGCAAGCTACTCTAGTAAAGTATAGATGAATCTCTTCAAAATACAGTGTATGTTGCCTTACTATTTTCAAACTTCAGTGGGAAACAGCCAGTAATTCTCTGCCTTATATTTTCTGTTTTATTACAGACAGCTGGGTTAGATCCAGATCACTGGCTTAGGCTGACAGAGAAAATGCTGATGTTGTAGCATCTAGTTTGTATTAGAGGAGAATATGGATTTATTTATTCAAATTTTTATGCTGTAGAGGATGAGGCATGGGTGCTACATAACTTTTTCTGTGTTTTTAACTGAAAAGAATAGTTTTGTACCATACAGCGTGGAGGGAGGGGGAGTGTTTAGTCACCTCTACAGACATCTGAGGTTGCTTCTTATATCAATAATGGCTCTATAAAGTTTTCACTGTTGGGAAAATCAAAATACATATTTGCTGTTGTTTTTTAACTTACTGTAGAGGGTTGACCCTAGCCAGATGCCAGGTACCCACTAAAGCCACTCTCTCACTCCCCCTCTGCAACTGGATAGAGGAGAGAAAAAAAAAACAGGTAAGGATTCATGAGTTAACAGCTGGGAGAGGTCACTTACTGATTATTTTCATGGACAAAACAGACTCAAAGTGGGGATTTTACTTAAATTAATTACTAACAGGATAAGAGCAAAAGAGTGAGAAATAATCCCCACCCCTCCTTCCTTCCATGTTCTCCCTCCTCTCCCCCAGCGGTGCAGGGGGACAGGGAATGGGGGTTATGGCCAGTTGTTTCTGCCACTGCTGGGAGAGAGGAGTCCTTCCCCTGCTCCTGTGGGGTCCCTCCCACGGGAGACAGTCCTTGATGGACCTCTCCAACGTGAGTCCATCCCTCGGGCAACAGTTCTTCCCAAACTGCTGTCCTGTGGGTCACTTCTCCATGGGGTGCAGTCCTTCACGAATGAGCTGTACTGATGTGGGTCCCCCACAGGGGCCACAAGTCCTACCTGGGAAAAACCTGCTCCAGCGTGGGCTTCCCTCTCCATGGGCTGCAGGTGTCCAGCAGGACCCCGCTCCATCTTGGGCCTCCCACAGGGTCACAGCCTCCTTCATGCATCCACCTGCTCCAGCATGGGCTCGTCCATGGGCTGCAGGTGGGTCTCTGCACCCTGATGGTCCTCCATGGGCTGCAGGGGCACAGCTGCTCCACCATGGTCTGCACCACGGGCTGCAGGGCCTCAGCTCCAGCACCTTGAGCATCTCCTCCCCCTCCTTTTGCACTGACCTTGGTGTCTGCCTTGTTCTCATGTTCTCACTCTACTCTTCCCTGGCTGGAATTCTTTCTACACAACAACCTTCTGTTCTTAAATATGTTATCACAGAGGCGTTACTATCACTCCTGATCAACTCGACCTTGGCCAGTGGCAGGAAGCCCGACCTGGAGCCGGCTGGCATTGGCTCCACGGGACAGGAGAAGCTTCTGGCAGCTTCTAACAGGAGCCACCCCTGTAGCCCTCCCCCCACTACCAAAACTCAGCCACAGAAACTCACTACACTTACATACTTACACATTTTTTTTCTTCCCTGAAGTACAAAGGATGAGAATATTTTCGCCCTTACATTTCTCAGCTGAAAACAGGCATTTTGAAAGCAAATTAAACATGTGAATGGGAACTAATGTTGTTTTGTTGTTCTCAGCCTGTGTACAGTGCGGTTTCTGTCTGGTGGGCTGGTGAAAGGAATGCAAGGATGAGTTGCTTGTCAACATATAATCTGTCAATATATAATTTGTCAACATATAATCTAAGGTAGCCTCTGGAGAAATAAGTGCATGCTTTGTGGTTGCATTCATGATGAATTCAATGAAATGCAGATACCTTATAAAAAGCCAGGACAATCTAGCCATAAGACTAGGCTAATGTAAAAGCTCTCTCTAATTTCAGGATGAAGTTCTTGTGTGCTGGTAGGGCTTTATGTCAAAAACATACCACAGTGCTGTTGTAGGAAGAAAAACACTCCAAAGCTCCCAGTATTGATATTCAGTTGCTTTGCCAATTCTCTTATGTTACAGCATAGGTTGCAACACCTCTCAGAGTTCTAAGCCACTATGCCCACCTGTCCCTGCCTGCTGTCTGTAATTTAGGTGCTCCTCAGCTTCTCTATGAAGTTTATGTAATTAAAATAACCTTTACGGAGGAACAAAGAGGAAAGTCAGATAATTCAGTTTGACTGGGAACCTTGACTTGACTTTGCTTAGTGCACTGGTTTAAGTGTCTGTTCCCAGTACAATGTAATTTTTAACAATAAACAAAATCAAATAAGTAGCTGAGTATGACACTAATGGTCCAGAAAATATATAAGATACTAGAGAACACTAAGAGTCATAGGGAGAAAAATAACCTGAGTTTCTCACTCATGCTCTTTGCTTCCACATTACAATGTGTGAAAGCCAGAAGGAGTTTATATGCTGTTAGCCAGCAAGCATGACCACCCCAAATACTGCCTATCACACCTTTAATATAAGGGTGCAGAAATCCATGATTGGATTCTCATTCTACTCTTCATAAGCCCCAAGCCAGAGAAGAGTCGGTCTGTGAACACTACTGCTCTCCTTCAAAGAAAGTAAGTTTCTGGTACTGCTCAGCATGCTTTTTGCTCACGGTTTTATTTTATGAGCTCTAAACATAGTTGCCAAATGATAAAGCTGTTAAATTTTTAAGTCTAAGATATAACAATGTGAGCTGATCAAATCTGGCAAGAATATAGTCTTTCCTCTCTTGCTGTATGTTCCTGGCACCTCCTTTGCACCAAGCTGAGTGTTTTTCTGACTAAACAGTGAACCAAATTTGTAAAAATAGACTCCCAAACTGCTGACCAAACATTTACACCTCCTTTCTTGAATCATATCTAATGCTCATGTAGTATATGCTATGTTGATTCAGCATTCAAAACCAATGACATAAAAAACTTGGCTGTCTTTTTATATTTTTCATACTGGTTTAATTTCCCACAGGATCAGCAAGCTTAACCTAAGGGAGCTGACTTGGAAAAATGCACTCCTTGATCTGCTGCTTGTCAACAGAGTGGATCTTGTGAGGGAAGTGGAGATTGGTGGCCATCTTGGCCATAGTGACCATGAAGTGATTCAGTTTAAAATCTCTGTCTGCAGGAGGAAAAGTGCCAACTCTGAGCATGAGGAGAGCAGACTTCAGGCTTCTCAGGGAACTAGTAAGGTCCTAAAGTCCCCTGGGAGAATGCTTTTGCTGATGCTGGGGTCCATCAATGCTGGTCACTTTTCAAACATCACCTCCATGGGGCACAGGAGCAGGCAATTCCCATATGTCAGAAGTCAAACAGGTGAGGCAGAAGGCTGTCTTGGCTGAGCAGGGATCTTCTCTTGGAAATAAGACAGAAAAGAAAGGTGTACATCCAGTGGAAGCAAGGTCAAGTGACATGGGAAGAATACAAAGATTCTGTTTGCCATTGTAGGGTGAAAATCTGCATGGCCAAAACTGAACTGGAGTCGAAGCTGGCCAGAAATGTGGGGGAAAATAAAAAGAGTTTTTCCCAATATATTAGTGGCAATAGGCAGTATAGAGATATCACTGGCCTGTTACAGGATGAGGACGGTCACCTCACAAACAGGGGCAGAGACAAGGCACAGGTGTTTAATGCTTTCTTTGCCTCTGTCTTCAACATGGATGAGGGACGGGAGGGGTCTCAGTGCCCTGAGTTGGAGGACCATAACTGTAAGAATGATCAACTCCCAGTCAACCCTGAAACTGTGCAGGATCTTTTGCTCCAGCTGGATCCCTACATTGGATCCCTGTTATAGGGCCTGATGAGATTCACAGAATCACAGAATATGCTGAGCTGGAAGACACCCACAAGGATCGTCAAGTCCAACCCTTAGCCCTGCACAGAACCATCCTGATTCCTCAAAGAGCTGGCTGATGTAATTGTAAAACCTCTCTTGATTTTTTGAGTGGTCTTGGGAATCCAGAGAGTCCCAGCTCACTGCAAGCTGGCGAATGTTGTCCTGATTTTCAAGAAGGGCAAGAAGGAGGACCCTGAAAACTACAGGTCTGTCAGTGTCACTTCAGTGCCTGGTAAAATACAGAGAAAATAATTCTGAGAGGGGAAGAAGATAAGTCTACCTTGAGGGGAAGCTGTATGAAGAGCTGCTCAGTCACTTAGTCTGTTCAGCCTGGAGAAAAGGAGACTGAGGGGAGACCTCATTGCAGTCTACAACTCCCATGTGAGGGGAAGAGGAAGGGCAGGCACTGATTTCTTCTCGGTGCTGACTTGTGACAGGACCCAAGGGAATGGCCTGAAGTTGTGTCAGGGGTTTAAGTTGGATATTAGAAAAAGGTTCTTCACCCAGTAGGTGGTTGGGCACTGGAACAGACTCCCCAGGGAAGTGTTCACAGCACCAAGGGTGACAGAGTTCAAGAAGCATTTGGAACAATGCTCTCAGGCTCACGATGTGATTCTTGGGGATGGTCCTGTGCAGGGTCAGGAGTTGGACTCCTTGTGAGTCCCTTCCAATTCAGCATGTTCTGTCATTCTGTGATTAGAGTGCACTGAGAAGCAGGTTGCATCTATCCAGGTGAGGAGCCTTAATCAGTGCAACTACAGTCAGCCTAGACAGGAAAAAACAGTGGGAGCAGAAGGTGGAGACTACACAAACTTCTGCCCTGAGATTGCACCATGCACTCTATGTTGAAATGGATTGATGGAGGATGGAAGAAGGTCCTGGGTGCTCTTTTTCTTTTAAGCAGTTGATTTTGATGGTTCAGAGATATGAATTGTATGAAGGGCTACCTGACATATCTTCAGGGGATTACTCTGGGGCATGTAGACACAGTTCAGACTGACATTAGTTCAAAATCAGTTTTGAAGAAGGTAGGGGGTTTTCTCCTTGCTGGTCTTACCCAATTCATCCTGGAAACTCAGCACAGTTCTGCAATTCTCAGCTGCCAAATTCAGTGCCCAATGTTGGGTGAGAAGTTGCTTATAGCCAAGTGATATTATATGGCCATTCCCCAGGGGAATTCAGGGCCTGTACATGTACAAAAGCTCCAGTGACCCATTTTCTCTAGATGTGACTCTGATTTTTACATATTTTCTTTCTGTTCCTCGTATAGTCCATACAAGGCACAATATTCTTGTCCTGGAGTGATATATTGTTGAGAATGTATATATTATGTTCTGCTGCAATGTCGTGTCAGGAAAGCATGAACTTGATCTATTAATATTTTAGTTCCTTTCCTACAATATGTATTTGGAATTGTGATTAATTACTGCAACTGGCCTTTAAATATTATAGTAATATAGGAGCTAGGTGTAAATATTCAAACCTGTGCATCTAAGGCTAAATTACAAAAAGTGTGATCTGTGACACTTGCTGTACTGATTGGTTCCAGAGGGACTGGCTAGGTGCTAAGGGTTTTGAAAACTCACAGCCGTGTTTACTCTCTGTAACTAAATAAGAGACCTAGAGGCCAAACTAGAAATGTGATGGGATTTGGAAGCTTGCACCTTTTTTTTTTTTTTTAATATAAATGACAGCATAAGCCTATGATCACAGGGAAGCAGAGAAAGAAAGGTGAAGCAATATTCTAGGTATTACAGGGTTATACTCAGCTTGCCTCAAACAGTTTGTTACAACCATGAGTCCTTTAATTAAGCAGAATTTACCCCAGCACAGAGGACTTCTGTAAAACCCTTTGCTACACACATGACCTACTTCAGGTCTCTGCAAAGGGCAGAAATTTGACCTAACTGGTGAGGTTCTGCCCTAGACATAAATCCTTGATGAAAATCTCAGTTACAACGTTCAGCCACTGGATGTCCTCATTTTCAAAGGTCTGCAAAGGTTGTTTAGTTGTAAAGCCACGTGTTGTTGACAGTTTGCAGAGCATTGCTTAAAAATATTTTGTGTGTATTGGGTATTGCCAAACTCCAAGCTGACCACTCATAAAGCAATGGAATAATTTTCACTTATCACGGTAGTTAAACTCTTACTGGATACAGAACATGTATTTAACCTGCTCCTTTCTCAATTTCTCTCTTTTTTTTTTTTTTTTTTTACAACCTAAGTGCAATTTATGTAACAGCTTGGTTTGCAGAACTCTTGCATTCCTAAACACTGAGAAGTTCACTACATTTATTCCTTTATCCAGTGCTGCCTTCACTGGAGTTTATTGCAGTTTTTACTGTGGCTTTGGACTACAGCTTGTTTTTTCAAAATTCTTATGAATTCTCAAGGGTGCATTCCTCTGCTTGCAGGAGTCCTGATTGTCTAATCCTATAAAGACTTTGCCAGCGTTAGGTAATCACAGCGTGCATGCAGCTACACCTGCCCAGAGAGCTTCACTTTGCTTCTTCTCTGAATCATAGAATGGTTTGGGTTGGAAGGGACCTTAAAGATCAACTCGTTCCAACCCCCCTGCCGTGGAGAGGGCCAGCTTCCACTAGACCAGGTTGCTCAGAGTACCATCCAACCTGGCCTTCTTTCTCCTGCAGCTCATGAGCCATCACCACCCACCTTTCCTTTGCTGCAGGCTCATGGAGGGTGTTTCTCAGCCCAAGCTTCCCCTGCATCTAAGCTCTCGTTCAGCCTCCTCATTCTTGCAGCTCTAATGGCATCCTCATTGCCAAACATTCCTGTCTTCTGATTATGATTTGACATTGCTTGTCAGACACACTCCAACATCTTATAAAAACCTGAGCTGGCAGAAAGACTGGCAACTAGCTGTCTGTAACACGTGGATTTCATGTTTGTTCATAAAACATGGAAATGTTCATAAAAATCTGCATTTTATTTTCAATGTAAAGTTTCAAGAAAAAAAGTACTACTTCTCTTAGCTTTGTTCCCTTTATTTCTTTTAATTTAAGCTGTTTTTAAACCATGTTGTCTTTCCATCCAGCAGGCAGCTTATGCTCTCTAAACACTTGCTTGACACCATGAAAGCAGATTTTACAAGGGGACAAACAGTAGAAAATTTAAGACTAGATTTCTTTCCTTCATAAAGGGAACTCACTTTCTGGTATAAATGGGCACACACTTAAACTAGATACATACCCTTCATGTACCAGCATGGTAGTTTCATTCCTACCAGGCTGGTGCATGAGGCGCATGTACAGGAGGAATCAGCCTCTGTAGCTGCTGAAGTTTCCTAAGGTGGACAGGTATGCATTTATTTATGTACTCACTCACTGGTTCAGCACTGAGCGAGTGCTTCAGAAAAAGAGATGAGCATGTTATGTTTCCATACACAGCTCTGCAGGACTGGTAGATGGAAAGTTGCTCAACCCCTGTGCATCCTTTCGTGCCCACTGTGGAAGGGCAGGCATGCCCACAGCTGCTCAGGTAGACAGCAACCTCGGGTGCTCCTGATAGGACTCTGAGTCCTGAGATTTGCTCCCAGTTCAGTAACTGTGCTGCTTTCTGGACTCTGAAACAAGGTGAAACATTCAGGTGAAAGATTCAGGCAGGGAGAAAACCACCATAGAAGATGTGGATGACACGATGCTTGTCACAGTGCTGTTACCTTAACCCCAAGCACATGCTGATGTTTCCGTAACAGGGAGAGGAGCAGAGTGTGGTAGAAGCAGACTGCTCTGCAAGCAGTGAGGAGCTAACAGCAGCTTCTGAAGAAGACATGTGTTATAGGACTTCTCCCATCAGGGAGCTGCTGGCAGCTGAAGAGCTGGCTGTGGTTGACTGGAAATGACCTGTCTCCGCTTCTGGTGCAAGACAACTGGGCTGGGGGAGTGAATCAAATATCATGTCCCTGCCCTAGAAACTGTGTTACTACTCTGAATTTGATCGCCTTGGGCTGAATGATTGTCTGCTTCTGAACATGGCTTCTAAACTGCTGAGGAACTGGTGACAGCCTGTGGACTGCCCAGCCTTCACCCTCTTGGAGAAGACTTATTAATCCTTTTCTGTCATTCTGAAGGACATTGTGGGCCATGCAAACAGTGTTGGCAAATACAGATGAAGAAGAAATGGGATTGCACTCAAACATCTATATTTGAGGTTGGACACGGCCACTTTTCCCTCTGGCACTCATGGTCATACCTGGAGAGATGAAGCTTGCTGTGATTTCTGAGGGGACTCTTTCTCCTTGTGGCTTTTGAAGAGCTCTCTGGAAGATGTGGGATGCTGCTTTTAGTTGTTGTAAAACTGAAGATTTGACTTCGAGTGACAAAAAGAGATTAAAGGTTTTGCAAGCAGCAGACCCTAGATTTACAGTGAACACAGAGGATTTTGCTTTCTCAGTACAAAAGCCCAGATGCAGCTCACATTAAAATCAATAATTGATTGATGTCCATTTACAGATACATCTACATTCATGTAGGCTGGGAAACCTTATCCCTGGGTGCATATTTTCCTTTTAAGCAGCTTGTACTAAGGCTGCCTGCAAATATATTTGTTCATCAAGTGGGCAACACACAGTCTCTTCTAGGAATGAGTTGGGGACTTTTTTTTTTCTCCTGGAAGTCAAGAGTAGGACTGACAAGACAGAGGGAAGCTGCTTGTTACACAGCTTGTTAAAGAAGCGCAGAGCCCTTTAAAGCTGAGGCTGCAGCCAGGATTTACCTCTTGAGAAATGGCAGCAATCTCCAAAGTAAGTAGTTTGCACAGGCTACAAATTTGCCTCAAAATAATCAGCATGGTTGGAGGCCGAACTCAAAATAAAATCCTTTTTTTTTTTAGCTGAGATGCTATAATATGGGACAAGGCTGAGCAAACATATTGTGACTCTCCCATTTGGTGCTCTGTGTCCCAGATCGCTGACTGTGCAGCCACACCAAGCTGTGGGTCACATGCTTTATTCCTTATGTAGCTAAACATTCCTGCTATGTTAACGACAGATCTGGAGAAATTTCGTTTTTGCTTCAGCTGGTTAATGAACCAGCATCTTTGGCTGGGTGCTTGCAGGGCACACATTGCAGAGGCTCTTCTGCTCCAGCACCTGGGCAGCCCAGGCACAGAGGATTTGGGGGATTTTTAGCTGCTAAATACTAGGCTTGTTAGGTGCACATGCTGCCAGGCCATTGTGGACTGATTTTTTTATTTTTTTCAAAGGAATCTTGGACAAGTTTCATGGCTGTGGCAGCAAAAGGCCCATTGGTAACAGGAGGCTGAGCTCACTGCTTTCTGCTAAAAAGGTTTTTTCTTCCAAAGCAAACGATCACAGCAGCAAAATTACTGTGCATCTTTTCAAGATACAACATAGCATGTTGTCTGGTGTGTTCTTAGAACCAGATGATCTTTTTAGATGAAACTTTCTTAAAAATACCTGTCTGAGCCAGACATGTAAGGTAGAAAACATTATCCTGACAGTTGGAGTTTGGGGGGGTTGCAAGCAAGTAGAAACTAGATCTTACAACAGGAAGTACCAGGCAAGCTAATGATGAGATTATCAGCTCTTCCCATCGCTCCTGATGACAGAAGGACAAAAGGTGCCCTTCTGCTTCCTAGGGAGGTTTCCAAACATAAAGAAAGTCTTTGTTTTTGGTCGAGGAGGTTTTGGCTGAGGAAGGTTAGCAGGGAAGCAGACAAAGATAGGAAACCTGCAGCAGCTTGGCATTGTGTGTGAGGGTTGAAGCTGCCTGTTTGGTGCTAACAGTGTATCTCCAGGAGCTAGAAAGGGCAAGATGCTTTTGGTTTTGGCTTTACTTATAGCTGTTGTGTCCTCTCAACTTCCCCTGTTTTCAGCTTGCAGCCCTGAGATTAATTAAAAATACAGTGTAGAGCTTCCCACCTTCCAGAAAATAAATGTTATGATCTCATGGCGGTCCTGTAAGAGAGGGAGAGTGATGAAGTGGGAGACAAAAGAATCAAGGAAATACTGCATCGTACAGCCATATGTGCATTAGACTTAACATCTGTATCCTGGGACCAGATTTCTGCTGAGATTTTGCTTGAGGGCAGTTTGTCCTTCTTGCTGGGAAGAGACAGACGGTGAACCACAAGATGAGCGTGCCTGTGTTGGGAAAGTTGGAGGAAAAGCGATATATAGGAAAGGGGGCCCTGGGTGGGCTCTGTTTCTCTGAGGTAACCCATGTCCCAGCAGCATTTCCACCTGGGGACAACTCCATCTGTACTGCTCCTAAACCTGAAAACACTGATGTATCTGTGCTTGTACCTGTGCCGAAACCAAACAAGCCCATAACAAGAGTAGGATTTCAGGCAGACAAGAAGTCAAACCTCTGCCACAAGCTGAGAGAGCCCGGCGCCATGCACAACAAAGCAGTATGGATGGGTAGGCTGCAAAATTACAAGCTGCTTCTTGCCAACTATGTGGCTGGAATGAGCATGCCAAAGCAGACTAGGTTTCCCTCTCACTCTCGTCTGGCCTCCTGTCAGCCTGTGCCTCTGCGGGGTGTCTGGACAAAGTGCTAAAAAACTGGAAATAGAAATACAGATTTAAAAACTTGAATAAAATGTCCAGGCCCAAGGTCTGTCTTTGTGTGGTGGCTGGAAAAATAACGGGCATTTCACAATTAAAGCTGAGCAGTATCCATAGCGGATGATGGTACTTCCATGCCAGGATTTCCACCAATGAGCAAGACCAGATGTATATTGCACAACTGGTGTCAGCTGGAATAAGCCTATTTCTGGCCTAAAGGACTAATAAGTCCTTTTCTGGCCCATATATTTTCAAGTGTTTCCGGTCATCTTTACATAATCAAATTAATATCGATACTTTCTTGAAACACAAAACAGTCTTAACTGAGGACATTGGTAGCTGGCAAAACCTCTTCTCTCATAAAATGACCAAGGGTAGGATAGGATAGAATAGTTCAGTTGGAAGGGACCTACAGTGATTGTCTAGTCCCACTGCTGGTAGAAGTTCCTTGCAGTTGTTAATTTGCTAAAGGTTTGCACTCCAGCCCACTTTGCTTTCCATTTACTCCTTCTGTTGGCCTGCAAAGCTTCTGAGGTGCTCACATGAACTTCCCAGTTCACTGCAGTATGGCTGTTTGCCAAGTGTTTACTTGACCTAAATTCTTTTGAAAACCATCATTTGTGACAACTTAGCACAGGCTTTACAGAACTGGGTAGCTGGTTAATAAATGCTGTGACCTGGACACACAGGCTCTGACATTTTGTTATCAACAATATAGGCATGTTTTTTCTATTTTATTTATTTTTTAATGTTACCACATTCTTAAACTATAATTTTTGCTAACTAGAAGATTGAGCTGTTGCATATATGTCCAAAATTGCTAGTTTATCTTTTGGTCCTCAGCATTACATCTCTTTGAAAAGGTATTTAATTCTGAAGGCAACTGTGATTCTCACTGAGTGGTTACATCAAACCTGGTAACTCACTGGATACCAATTCTTTAAATGCCAATTCTTACTGTGACGTGATTAAAAGCAGCAAAAATATTTTACCTGGTGCAGCTGCATACTACAATTTTTCTGTCTGGCATTCCAAATAAATTCCAGTTATATTTCCTTTGTCCTTGGTCTGATTCCTCAAATAAGCAACTTTCATAGTCTTTCAGTTCCTCTTGCTCTAAGGAGAAATGTCAGAAATTTTCTCATTCTTTTTCTGAAGATCATTAACACCTTTCTAATGTGGTATTTTATAATTTGAATAAAAAATCTTCTGTAGTAAAAGCCACTGAAATCCAACTGTCTAATTAACATGCAGAGCTAATATAGGAAATTAGTGAACAGTAGACTCAGCATTAAACTTGCATTTATGAATACTAAATGTGAAATTGTGTGTGTAATTGTTGATAATACATCATTTGACTATTCTAAGGGCTTTAAATTCCCTTCCAGCTAAGATGAGAGGAAGAAGAAAATTAGGAACCACACGCCAAAAAAAAAGTTTTGAAAAAATTATGAGTCAGTCACAATATTTTTCATTGCTGCAAAATTTACATTAACTGTGGTGCTAGCTGCTCGTACCTCCCATCAGTAAAATATTCTCCAGGTCCATCAATCAGTCCATGAAATGACGGGCTGTAAGGATGCTCCTGATATGAATTCTTGACACACAGTGATGCTCCTTAGTGCCGCCCTTGTGCTGGTGCATCCAGCCCATCTTCTCCAACAGGGATGGTGTCTCCTCCTGACCCTTGCAACTCTGAAAGCCCACTGGAAGCTGGAGGTCTCATCATTCAGAGGATACAGATCACAAAATGAAGGTGCAGCTTAATGCCTACCAAAATCCCCAGGTGGGCCTCCCACGCAGGGTGACCTGCCTTATGCTCATATCTGCCTTTTTACTTCATGCCAAATCCAGCAGCGTGGTTGTCTTCATTGGCCATGGGAAATGGAACACCAAACTGCGTGCAGTTAAGGGGTATTTAGTTACATCATGATGCTGATTTGAAAAAATAAACACAGACCTAAATTCATGTCTCTACTTGTTTTCTTCAGAGTGGTTGGAGAAGCAAAATTTTCTGTGAGAAATTATATCTGGTTGTATTGGATCAGCTGAAAATAGCAAAACCCTGAAAAAATGGTTGGGGCCCAGAATCTATCCATCAGCTGTGACAACCAGCCCAGCAATTGAGAGAGAAAAAAAGAAAGAAAAGTAAAAACCTATCCCAGCCACCGGAATATCTCTTTTCCTTACGTGCCAGAACCCATCTCTTTGTTCTTCTGGCCAAAGATGAGGGGTGTCAGCCCTTGAAAATTGGTGTGAAATAAGAAACTATCAGACATAATGCAACCACATATGACCGGCCACTCTTTACAAACCAAACTGAAGCAAGTAGGATTAAATCAAAGTAATACCTCGTGTGATTACAGCTCATTGTGTTCAAATAAAAGCTGACATTAACATGAGTGATTTGTTTGGTGGTGGGAGTGGAGAGGATAGGAGATGCTACAGTTTCTGCTCACAGTGATTGCTATTTATAATGCTGTAAAACCATAGTGAATGTGTTAAACGCACTGCCATGAGCGTGTGCCGCTTCAGCGTGATATTATGGCTATAATAATTCATTGCAACTCTTAGATGTGTCTTTGATACAGAACCATATAATGTATTACTAGTACAGTTATTTCAGGCATACAAAAGCTTTGTAGATGTGGTACCTGTGCTGATTAAACCATAATTTGTAACTCTGTAATCAATATGGGAACACTTTATAGTCACATCTACCTGCTGCTTTTCCAGCCCCCTTCTAAACAATTTAAATAGAAACTGAAGAGTAAATGAGACCAGAATCCTTAGCCTGCAAAACTGAGCAAAGAGAAGTATGTAATTGCTAATTACCTCCAGCGCCCTACTGGGCTGGCTCGCAGCAGCTCTGTGGGCTGTAGTACAGTTACTGCAGGTTCAGTAGTATTCCTGTTTAATTTGTTCAGAGTGCTGGGTAACTAACCTTCCAGCAGCAATCCAGTGCTAGTTAAATTATTATCTCCAAAACTAGTCCCATTACCTGTAGCACTTGAGTCTTTCTGTCTTCTTGTTTTGCCCTGGCTTCTCTGTGCTTTGCAACTGCATCTCTTTCTAACAAGGCTTAGGAAATCTGACTGGGGGAGTGAAGAGATCATTAATGCAAAGAAGGCATCAGGAACTTGGCCTGCTTTACTTATTTATTTATTTTTTTTATTTTAATAATTATTTATTGTATTTTTTCCTAGTGTTAATTTAAATGGATTTTGAACTATAAGCCTTATGAACTACTTAAACTATGCTGACGCAAAATCTATTTCCATCCATTCTCTTTGTTTCCTCTCTACCCTACAATGTACTTTACTATTAACTTCTGATTATTCTGAATATTACTGCTTTCCTTGTAGCAGCACTCACCTACTCTGCACTAACACAAACCTATAGGTATCCTTGCTTTGGGTCTTTTTATAAGACTTCCAATTTGAAACTTGGTGTTGTTTGCCTGAATTGCTTTTTGACAAGCCAGAAAGCAATTCTATCTGAGCTGTGCCGAGGAGGGAGAGCTGCAGGGTGACCTTGCTCTTGCTTCTTTCAAGCCATAACTTCCAGGAACACTCCTGAGATCAGTCCAGCCTTATCTATATTTCACATTTCATTGTCTGAATTCCTTAAAAGTCACACAGACCTAATTTTTTTGTTCAGGAGCACACAGGATGATGGTATATAGCAAGAGAAATTGAGATTTTTCTACACTGAAGTTCTTGGCTATGTTCCCAGACTAGGATGGTAGTGACGGAAGGATGGCTCTTTGTTTGATAGACATTAATTTTTTGGTCATGAGCTGTCTCCCAAGTTTCAACTCTGAAGTAACTGTGTGTATAACTGGTACCCCTGCTCTCATTCCCTACAGAGAGTCCTGGAAGCACTGACCTGTTAAGCAGGGTGATCTCTTGCACACAACACAACCCCGCTGGCAATCCCGTGCAGGACAGCTTGCTCATCTCCTGCTGGGTATGTCCTGCAAATAACTGGGCTGCAACTTTTGTTTATAAACACCCGAATGCCGTTTAATGGGGGCAACACTGATTGTCACAAAAGCTAATGGGGGTTGCCTTGTCACAGTGCGAATGGTAGGAAGATATGTGAATTGTATCACAGCAAGAGCAGACTTCATCTGTTCCCCTCCAAAACAAAGAAGTCTGACCTTGCCTGCCCAAGGCTGAAGAAAACAGTCTGCTGGGAAAGAAGCACAAATCTGCTCCCCATGCTTATTCACTACTCTTGCAAAAGAAGTAGTGGCTTTACCTCTCTTATCAAGAGGCAGCTGGAGCCAGGTAATCCCCTGCAGAACTGGGAGAGCAGCAGTCCTTAATTCCTTCTGCACGTGAGCCACACCTTGGCTTGTCATGGAAACGTGTAACGCAGCAGAACTGCTGCTATCAGAGAGGGCAATACTTCTACCCCTGGGGGACACGGTTGCCCAAGTGAGAAGGTTGTGTGTCCTGGCAACTTGATGTCCTCCTCCTCCTCTGCTTGCTCACAACTTCTCATACATGCCTCATCGTAGCTTCTAGTTACTCCACTGAATCACAATTCTCTTTTCCTACCCCTTTTCAAAGACCTCTCCCACCAAAACTTGCCCCAGTATGAGGTCAGTCTTCTGGCCACAAAGGATACAGAACTGGTCCCTTCTTTGCTTAGGAAAGGGTTTTTTTATTGCTGATATTTCTTAGCACAGAAGAACAACAGAGACCAGGAACTCATTACGCTGACCAAAACTCAATAGATTTGCTTGCTTGGGATGTTGTTCTTTGCTGTGGGAATACTATTTGCTCAAGAACAGCACTGGTTTGCCTTTTGGCTTCCTCAATACTTATTTCCATGCCATAGCCTCAGGCTGTATCTTCGGCTGTGCAGTGGGTCAGGGCCACTAACACTGACTTGATGTCCTAAGCTCCCAAAGATTTTATAAAGATCCTGATAGTAGTGGCTGTCCACCTCAGAGAAGGGGAAGAGGATCTTTATTCTTATATTGCATGTCAGCTGGTGAAGGCAGATGTCATAAATAAGTATTAGGCTCTCTTGCAATCACTCTGTCCCCTGGACTCGCCAACACATACAAGAAGCATGCAAATAGTTTGACTCATTCTTCATTGAAGTACACAGACTTACCCAATAGTCAATCACCCTCCTGTTACTGTCTAGACTTGTCAAAGTGAGGCCTAGTTATGAGACACATGACAGCATCTCAGAAGTGACACCTCATGTCAAACTTTGTGTCCGTGTCATGCAAGAAAGGCTCAAGCTGTTTACAAGCCTCCAAGATAGATCCGTGTGCTGGGATCCGAAGCCCTCTCTGTCTCAAGGGCATGCTGGGCATTTCTCTCAAACAGCACAGAAGACGGTGGGTCAGAGAGCATCATAAGGCATGAGATCCCTCCCACCGAGGCCACCACTAGAGCTCTTGTCTGGTGTCAGACTCAGCTGTGGGACAATGCGAATGCTTCCCGCTGAGCAGAAGATGTACAGGAGGTCCCGAGGCCCCACTCGCATGTCTGTTTTTTAGAGCTGGACATCAGGAGTCAATATGCTCATCCTTCTGTTTGCCAATTAAACAAGTCACATTGTTCTCCAGCTTTGAATGCTTTGATGTCAACCCATCCCCATGATGTAGTCCTATATAGGGCTGCATGTCCTATTCATACCAGGGGCAGTCAGCTGCAGCCCTCCCTTGTTCATGTGCCCCACTGCACAGCTCCCCCATAGTCTCACTTCTTCAGAGGGTTCCCTAGGAATAAAGGCATGAAGGTCACTGAATTTAGGCAAAGCGATCTTGGTAGCAAATCTCAGTTGGTCCCAGAGGCTTTTGAACAGTTTGAGCCTCAAATTTGCCTCAATACTTGCTCAGTTTGTCTCTGCTTAGCCTCCATTTTCCCTGCATCTGGTTCAATACCTCCATTGACAGATCTTGGGGTGGAGCTGCCACGGGAAGCTTGATTTTCTGAACCTGGCCCTTCTGCCTGCTGTCATGGAGGACCAACCTCACCAACAGCTGGAAGAAGTGCATCTGCAGTGCCTGGCTGGCCACTGGCTGGGACCCACTAAGTGTGATGGAGATGGTCTTCCTCATCTCCACCTCTAAGATCTACTGGGCAGCTTCCTGGATCCCTGACTTTGCCAAGCTCTGTGCCAATGCACAATATGTTAGTTTGATTTTCTCCTATCTTGTAGTTATCTAACCTCCTGCATGGGGCTGGGAAGGCCTGAGGGTGCTGGTGCATGCCCACCCTGTTTCTGAGCACACGTGAACACATTTATGAATGATTTTTTGTAATTACTGGATATATTGATGGAAGGAAGAAACTATTGGTTCTGATGGATTTTTAAAAGGTATTTATAAGAAAATAGTAATATTTTTAAAGTTTCCCATTTTGTGAGTCAGCAAAGAATAACAGTACACAAGCACCTAAAATGTCCTCTTTAAAACCAAAAAAAGGTAGATCACTCCAATTCCCACAGAAATTTAACAAGTGTAGCTTGCAAGATTTATCTGCTGATTTAAGAAGAACCCAACAATAAATACATTGCAACTTTGTAAGATTAAGTATTGTCAGTACCATGCAGGGATTGAAGAACAGAGATGATTACAATAAACTCCCTCTCTTTCCTATTCCTATATCTGCACCCAATAATAATTATGCAAGAAATTAGCAGTATTTCTAGAGCAGCTCTGATGTTAACCGCCTGTTTTCAAAAGTATTTTGTGTCACTGTGTAGATTACAAAATTGCTATTATGCAACCAGAAAGACAAGATCCTTTGAGACTGTGTTTTGCCATAGGAGCTCAGGAGGACATCACCCCCCTCGCAGGGGTTTGGAGTAGGACTGCCGGAGTCCAGAGGCGACAGACACGGGCAGAGGGCTGCTGGAGTATTTGTCTTTACTAACCCTTCTGACCTTACAATCAGGCCTTTTGAAAGTGGATTTTAAAACAGCTTATTTCAGAAAGCCTTGAGGATAGTAAATTGAGAAGAAAAGCGTTATCCACGGCCAAGGTACCTAGAGAGCGTTCCATACATTTTGTTGTGTTACTTTCCAGACAGTGTTATGTTTTAACAATTGAGAAGGAACTGGGAGCGCGGTGCGCAAGCTCCCGCTCAGTGTTCGCGGGCACCTCAGGTAAGTATCGGGATGTCCCAAAGTCGGTAAAATGAGTGTCCCAAACCGCTGCCCGGCACTCCCAGTCGTTGCGGACCGTGTGACACGGCCGGTCCCGCAGCAGACGCCGCGGCGATGGCAGAGCCCGGCCGCTGCCGGGAGCGCCCCGGGACCCCCGAGCACCCAGGGCGTAGCGGCACCGTGCGGAGCCCCCGCTGCCGGGCATTGCTGTACGCTTCCAGCCGGGGAAGCTCCGTGCCGGAGCGTCTTTTTCCTTGGCAGAAAGTTGTGTGGGCGCTCGCCCCCGGGTGCCTGGGGCGAGGCGGCGCCGGGGCGGGAGCGGGGCGGTGTGCGAGCGGCGGGCCGGGTCCGGGCCCGGGGCGGGGCAGGGCGGCAGGGCCCGGCCCCGCTGATGTCAGCCGGGACGGGGGAGGAGGGGAGGGGGAGCGGGAGCGGGAGCGGCCGCCTGTGTTCCGGGTCAGGCGCGGGAATGCGCGGCGGCCGCCGGCAGCGCTGCGCTCGGCGCCCCGCGATGCCCCTGCAGGGAGGGCAGCGGCCCGCCGACAGGCACTAGGGGGGTGCCCCCAGTCCCGCCCCGCTCCGGCTCCCGCCCATTGTTCTCCCGGGGTCGCCGCTCTCGCCCGGAGCCGCTTCCCGCCGCCGGCGGCGGCGCGCTGGATGCGGGTTGCGGCCGCGGGCTCGGCGGGACCCGCGCTGCGCGGCGGCGGAGCGGACGGCACCTCCCGCGGCCGGCGGCGAGGAGGGGGCGGCGGAGAGCGGCGGCGCCCGCCCCGCGGTCCCCGGCGGCGGGGCGATGTTCCACTGCATCCCCCTGTGGCGGTGCAACCGCCATGTGGAGTCCATCGACAAGCGCCACTGCTCGCTGGCCGCCGTGCCCGAGGAGATCTACCGCTACAGCCGCAGCCTGGAGGAGCTCCTGCTGGACGCCAACCAGCTCCGCGAGCTGCCCAAGGTGAGCGGGAACGGGAGCGGGGGGGCGGCCCCGGCCCCGCCGCCGCCCCGGGCGGGGTCCAGGTGAGCCGCCCCGGCAGGTGCCCGCCGGGCTCCCGGTGCAGCGCCCGCGAGAGGAGGCGGCGCCGCGCCCGCACCGGGGCTGCGGTGCGGGGTTACCGGGGCCGTCGGTCTCTGGTGGCAGCCCTAGGAGTTAAAGAAAGAGCCGGAGTTTCGCACTAGCATTTTGCGTTTCCCTGCTTCCGTGGTAAACGAGCTTTCACGAGCAAAACCTGAAGACCCGCGTCTTGCAGGAGGAAAGGTCCTGTTTGAGGGCAGGGAGTTAATGCCAGAGTCACAGGACATGAGTATATGTTGTGATTAACGTTCACGTCATCGGAATTACGAGACCTTGGAGGGTATTCAACCCTCCCCTTTTTCCCTTTTCGATAGATACTGTCTGCTCTGTACATGGGAAAACCAAAACCCTCCAACAAGTAACAGCGTTCCCGTTTCTGCCTTCTTCTGCCGGAAACGTCGTCATGCAAAACACGGGAGACATATAAACATTTTCTGTGTCTCGGTGTAAGTCCCGCACAGTTGTCAGTGTTTTGCTTCTCGCTTGAAAGATGTAGCCTGATTTTTGTGCACACTGTTTTATTGGTAGCATTGTCAAAGGTGAATTCACTTTAAATTCAACACGGTTTTGAGACATCGAGGTGGTACCTTTTGCTGTGACTCTCCAGGTGGCATTTGCTGGTTTTGCTAGAGTGATTCCAGTGAGGCACTGTTCCACTCCACAGATGCAGTGGAGTGGAAGGCATGTTGTACTTCTGACTTGATGAACCATGGGCCTTTTTCCGTGTTTCCTCTTTAAACTTTGGACACCTCAGAACCCTTTGTGAGCTGTGGTTGGTAGAGTTTGACACTAGAGGGGAAGTGTTACCTGGCAGTTGCACGTTAAAAATGCGTGGACTCTTAATAACTTGGAATACAAGAAACTGAACTCACTAGTCAGAAAAATTTTCAAAAGCACCTTTGTTTCCACCTGAATCAGAGTTCCTCTGTTCATACGCAGACTTAAACAGTCTTACTTTTTCCTTTTTGAAATTCAGTGCACTAACTAAACTTTTTTTCACTCTATGTAGTAAGAGTAATCAGGGTGGCTAGGTTTTCCTATAGGCAGTAGTAAAGATGTTCAGTTGAACTGACATATTAAATTTGGCTTTTTCTTTTGAAAACCTAGGCACAAGTTTTCATCGTGTTGTGACTGAGCTCTTTATCCTTCTGAAGTAGAGCAAAACTGGTTTACATAGCCTGTGTGTGGGTGCTATTTTTACTTCCAGCAGTTTTTACTGGCTTTGTGCACAGACTAGACTCAGGAGTCTCTTTGTACTAGACTTTTCTTCTTAGTGTTGGCTTTCAGGCTTGTTGTCTTATTGCAGGGGTGTTGAATGTGCTTGTGACTGAAATCCAGTTGAAACCTGGGGCTCTCTGAATTATTTTTTTTAAGTAATAAATCCACCACCAACTGGTTGCTGTGTATAAATGTAAATGATGATGTCTGTTCATTGTGTTATATGGTATTAATTTCTGTAAATAGAGTGCAACGATCTGTTGTTTCTCCTCTCTTCCTTGAACTGTAATACATGTAATAGCCTTTTTTTTGTCCTGTGGTGGTTAAAAAGACCACTTCTTCCCATTACTTACCTGTGACTGCATATTAAGTCCTGTACATGTAAGAAATAGCTGAGGGGGTTAAAAAAACCCAAAACCAACCCAGGCTCCTTGGCACTGAGGTGGAATCAAGTAAAAAGTGAAGTTAGAAGTTTGGTTTATCTTTTTTTTTTTTTTTTTAATGTCCATAGATCATGTTACTGGAGTGCCTAAATATACTCTAGGAATATGTTTGTGGGTTTCTAGCTGGACTAGGAAGAACCCGATGAAATACAACTACAGAAACATACTTGTAGTATCTGCCTTAAGTACTTTGTGCCTTGTCAGCAATGCAGGGAGGCATTTTTATTATGCACGAACCTATGAACTTTCCTTGTCAGTTCCTTATTAATGATTTCTGATAAATGGAATATAGCGCCATCATCTCAGGTAAGTGTTGATGCTGCAGAATTTTCAGATACAAAAATATGGCTACAATCCTGGATGTGAAACTAATCTGTTGAAAGTGGAAACTGATGGGAAAAGCCCTGTTCAACTTTTCTACCAGCAAATAGTTCAAAAAGTTCTGCTACAGGAATCTGGTTCAGGAGAATAGTGGAAGATCTCTCAGTGGAAGATAGCTACAAGGGTACACTGTTCATTCCCCTTATATTAAAAGGGTAGTGCCAATACAAACTACAGATACAGAACTGGAAATAAGTGCAAAAAGCTGGGACAGACCATACCTGTGGTAGACAAAATACGAGAGAAATCAGTAGGGTGTGTAATTAACAAACTGTTAGATCAGCGTAGATCTTAGTGGTTGTTACACCCTTAATTTAGTGTAATTCATTATATTAGTCTGACCTTACCTCCATTAAGTTTCTTCCCTATGTGCATAGAGGCATTAACACAAAATCAAGCAGTGTTTGGGCTCAGTTGAGGCCTAAGCAAGTAAGGCCCTAAGCAAGTGTAACTCACTGGCTGGTTAGTTAAGTGTTTTCCTGTGCTTGAGGAAGTCCTGAAGTTCACAGTGATCTGTGCCGATTCCTGGTGAGTCATCTGCGGGCTGTGCTGATGCCATAATATAATCCCTTAAAACCGATAAGGTGTTTGTGTCACTGAGGTAGTTGTGATCCTCCTAAGGGAAATTGCTGCTGTAAAGCCTCACCTTAGAATAGTGAAGAGTCCTGTAGACTCTGTGACTTGCAGCAGAAGTTGCCACAGTTGGATGGAGGAGGAAACCCCCAACTCTGCTGCTCAGCTCTTCGTTCTGCACACGGATAGTTCAGACCTCATTTTCCCAGTGTGGACAGTTGTGGTCTGAAAGGTCTATTACAGCAGGCAGGAGGTCTTGTAATGCTTCTCTGAAATCAAGCAGATATTGCTGAGTTCTTTTACCAGCTTTGCCATGGCTACAAGTTAGAGACAGTAATGATGGCTTTATCTCTAGACATCCGCTTTCCTTCCACTTGCACTTTTTTTTTCATCCCTTCAAATGTAAAGCTTTCTGAGGGAGATAAATATCAGCAAGTGGCATGGTGAAAGACATGGACTTGCTGCATTTCACGCAAGTTGATGAGGCATCTTGTGTTAGATGCACATGGTTCTCCTCTTTTCCCTGTTTCTCCCTGCTCCTGTTTCTATCAAGTAGCAATAAAAGGTGTTCTTTGGTTGGTTTAATCCAATACACCAGTAAAAGAATACACTTTAATACACCCTAAAATCTCCATTTTGAGGTACAGAAGTAGTCTTTGTTAGCATACTTTAAACCTCTCTTATTCAGAGGCCTTAAACAGAGCATGGCATATGTTAGGGTGTTACTGAAAAAAACCCGACAGAACACACATGAAAATCCCCTCAAAAGACAAAACTTAGAGAATTGCTGTAGCATCTTTAGGAGAAATGACCAGCAGAAAGACCCAGCACTGTTGTTGCATTGCACGTTATGAGAGTCGTTGGAAGTATCCTAAAGAGAAACAAGAAATACACTTGAATTATTTTGAAGGAATTACTTTGTTGGTTTTATTTTTGTTCTGTTGGCTGACCCAAATGTATAGTAGAATTCTTTACCTTTTTCTAAGGGGAGAGGGGTAGGAAGGGTCCATCTGGAAGACACCTGAAATGTTTGAGAAGGAGAGGGAGATCGATCTCTTTGCCCCCGTTGTTTCCACTCCTTCCCATGTTTGCTTCTTTGTACATTAATGCATATGTGGACCAGGAAAAGAATTCAGTTTCTGTGACCTCCTTTTTCTTACAAATACCTTTTTTATCTAAGCTATACCTGTCAGCTTATTAGGAATACAAGGTAATAATTTATATTTGTACAGTAACTTACAAATTTTTTGTATCATTTTGCTACTGCAGAGGGATTCTTTTGGTTTCCCATGTCAATAAACTGATTCTTTTTCAAGGTCTCTTTAATGACTCTGTTGGATCCCTGGGTCCCTTGTTTGCTCCCGTTCCCAGTTATGTGATGGAAAACTTGTGCTTATGACAGCACAAGTTGCTGACAGCGACCTTTTACTGTTGTTACCACTGGTGTCTCAGACTCCTTGCCCTGCATGTTCATACTTTCCCATCCTCTCCTGTCCTTGATGTTCCAGCATCTTCCTTACTTCCTCCAGCCTAAACAGCTCTGTCTGCCTTCTGTTTCTGACGTTTTGCTTCCTCTCCTGTCCCTTCTGTGCTGGATTCTTGACTGCCCTTGCAAACATTTCTTTTTTAGTACCCTGGTCTTTCCCTTTCCCTTCTGCTGCCTCCCAGGTTCCCTTCTCTGCTCTTGCCCTTCCTGCAGGATAAGCCAGCCTGGTGGGATGTGCTGGAGGAGCAGGCTGTGTACTATTAAGCTGCTGGTGGTTTTCCACAATACTGAGGTCTCTCTCTAGCCTTTCTTGGCAGATGTGGCTGCTTTCCCACAGAACAGCAGTTTCTAGCTGTCAGCATGCTTCTCACCACTTCTGCTTTACAAGACAAATTAAAGAGCTGCACCCTTTGGTCTCAAAAGGATGGGCTATGTATGGAGTTGGTGGTAGAGTGTGGCTATTAACTTGCTTAAATAATTCCTTTTCCTGTATTGGATCCTAAGTGTCTTCTGTTGAATATTTAGTGTATCCGATTTCATTGGAAAAAAACATAGTAAGTGGTCTCCAGTGTGCATAGAGCAACTTAAAAATGTAGTTTGTGGGGTTTTTTTTCTAAACTCGTAGCATTTTTATTTTCCTTAGGAGTGAAAACTTGAAGACTTTTTCAACTCAAGCTCTAATGTGTAGTATATAATTTGCTACATGTCAAAAGCTATTCTTCACTGGAGAGTAGGCTTTCTGGCAAATTGCTTTGATAGAAGAAAATAACACATTCTGCATGATGTGTTTCAATAGCTTCTCTAATGAAAAGCATCAGATAAAAATAAAATGCTTTCAGTTCTATAGATCAGTCTGTAGTTGATGAAAGTCTGTAGTTGTTTTCTGCTTGCGTACTTTGGAATTTAAGGGCAAATACATCCTGTCAACTTAATTTCTCTGTGCCTGGAATTTGCAGTACAATACTGAATCTCTGTGTATTTTTTTCCACTGATGAAAAGAAAAAAATATCTTATGAACCTTTGAATGCAGTATTATGTTTTGGCCTTTGTATTAAATCACTGGTATTCTTTGCATTGGTGGGTGGTAGAAATAGCTTATAACTCTTGTTTTGCTCCTGTTATGTCTTGCTGCTGCTCAGTTGTTTAACTCAAAGGATAATGACCACTTTCCCATGAGACTTTTTGCAGGTGCTGTTTCTGGAAAACTCCAGTGGCAAAAAAAAAAAAAAAGTTTTGTATGCACGTAGTTTAGCTTAAGAGTCTGCTGAGCTCTTTTTTTTAATTTGGGGAATGATTTTTATGTAGTGTTTGTAAACCTAATCTAATGCAGCTCTGAATCATTTAGTTTCTCTGTTTGAGCTTACAGTCTATCTTCCATCTGTAATTTCTCTTGTTGGTGCTACATTCTAAAGCTTCTCTGTAGAGTTATTTGATGTGATTGATGCGAGACCCCTTCCCTGACAAACCTGTCAAATCCTGGCCTCTTCCTGTGCCCCACTTTCTTTCTGAGAGATGCCGATGGTCTCCTGCTGCTTGGCATTCAGCACTGTCTGTATCTATTATGTGTGGTTTTGAAATCCAGGGTGCTGTTAACCTTACCAAAATAATGTGAAAGCTCCTTAAGAAGTCCCTTTATTCTTCCCATACCACCCCTCTTTCTCAGGAAAAAAATTTCCAAATTTTGGCATGAATTTCACTGTTCTACCATAGTTTCTGCCATTATGCAACCATAAGCCTGAAAGACACTTGTTTGGTCAGTGGCCAGGAATCTGCTATGGAAAGAGATGATGATTTACTATATCTCTCTTTAAATTTGTGCTTATGACTTCTCAAGTTGTAAATGTCTTTTTTCAAGTGTATATAATCTCCTTGGGTTCGGAGAGATGTGGTGGGATATCTCACGTGACTGGAGTGCTGCAACAGATGAACCCAGGCTCTTTAAGAAGGACAGACCAGGAAGGCAAGGATGGGGAGTTGCACTTCGTATGAGAGAGCAGCAGGGATGTGTGAAGTTTTGCTTTGGGACGGGCCAACTGAGAGCAGGTTGGGATTAGTTGGTGACATTGTTTTGGATATCTGCTGTAGACTGCTTGATCAGGATGAAGTAGTAGATGATGCCTTCTTCACATAACTGGAAGAAGCCTTATGTTTGCAGGCCCAGGTCATCACATGTGTTTTGAACCACTGTGACAGCTGGAAGGGCAACACGACAGGACATAAGCAATTCAGGAGGTTTTTGGAGTGCATTGATGGCTTCCTAAACCAGGTACTCAAGGAATCAATGGACAGAGATGCTCTGTTAGGCTGTATACTTACAAATAAGAAAGGGCGGGTTAAAATGTGAAGGTCAGGGTTGCAGTAGCTGTGGTGACCTTGGTCACCTTGGCTGTAGTGACTGTGAGATGGTGGAGTTTAGGGTCCTGAGAGGAGGGAACAGGGCAATAAGCAGCATCACAACACTGGACTTCAGAAAACAAACCTTGTTATGTTTAGGATTCTGCTTGGAAGAGGTTGGTAAGAAAGATGTTTATGCTGCCACTCAGGGACATTTTTGTAAGGGAGGTACTGTTGTAGTAAACCAGTAGCATCCCCTTCTCTGTGTAGTGTACACAGATGAGACAAGGTTTGTGGGCAGAGATTATGTATCAGTAGCTCTAAAATAAATTTGATTTTCTAATTATATCAGTTGGTCTAAAAAAAGACACTACCTCCTGCCAACAGTGTTGTATACTGGAAAAATGCATGCTAGAAATTCATTAGTGAGATTAAATGTGGGCTTTGGTTGTGTTCTTTTTTTTTTTTTTCCTCCAAATGGCAAATGCATTTGACTGAAATGAATCCATATTTTGTTGTAGCAGATGTTTTCTGGCTTCTCTTAAAGGCAGAGGTAGTCCTTCCCACCACTGTACTGGAACAGCTATGACATTGAGTGTGCTTTAACCTTTGTTGCTTCTGCTTAATTGACATAAAAGAGAAAGTAAGTCCTTGCCTGCCAGGAAACAGTATGAGGCAACCTGCTCGATGCATCGCTCAGTAGTGCAGCAGCATTTTGATTCAGTGCTCCAGTGTATTGGTTTTTGATGGCTAGTGGATAGTCCCCTATTTGTTTTTTAAAATGGATGGTAACAACTGAGACTAGGACCTGCAATTGGCCTATCCTTTTCAGTAGTTCAGAAAATGGCAGGTGCTTTGAAAATAGGGTGCCAGAAACATAGCAAGTAGGTGTAGAATGCCAGCTTCAGTGAGGCATTGGTTATACTTCTTGCTCTATCTCCTCTAGAACTTTCCCCCATAGCCCTTCTTGCTTGACTGATGCTTTTTTGGGATTTAAAGCATCCATTGGTGGGGAAGACAGCAGTCGCAGCATCTGTTTCTGTTTAGGATACGTGCCCATGATCTTTCATTAATGCTTCCTCTTATTTTGAAATCTGGTAATTTTATTCATGTTTTGTATGGACTCCCGCTGGAATGTCCGCCTCCATTATGTTTTTCATTAATATTCATAAAGACAAAGTTGGTACTAGGATGCTGCAAGACCAAAGACTTGAATATATTCTACAGACATAGCTGGGCAAATGAAACAGAATTTCACCATGCTATGTGTCTGTAACAGTTCTGGGTTTGCCCATGATGTATGTGAAGACAGAATTAGAGACCTCAGCTGCATGGAGCAGTTGTCTATTTGCTAGCTTGCCACTGAGCAGGTGGGCAGAGGTCAGTGTGCTGTTGTCCATTACCAGCTGCTGCTGCATCTCCTCATGGCTGGAGAGGAGATGCAGAGCCATCAGTTTGATGCAGAGTCATCAGTTGGATGATAACTCTGCTGTGCTGCACTGTGAGTTAGCCCCTGCCCTCAGAAATCATTTCAGTATCTCGTGTAGTACTTTATTTGAAAATTAAAGTATGTTTGGCCCAAAGGATCATGTGGGATCTGTATTTGTGAAACCCTGTTGCCCTTGCCAGCTGTCCTTGCTCAGAGGTGAAAGCAGGTGGAGTGACTTGAGGGATCCTGGTGTTGCTAGCAGGCTTTGTGGGAGATGTCAAGCTGATAATGGCCATGCTAGGCTTCACTTGAGTCTGGTGAGAGCTCCTTTCACACTTCATGAATCCAAAGTAGGACTCGGCTTCTGCAGCATTTCACTGTGCAGCTGGTTTGAATGCGCTTCTAGAGGAAGGTGTCTGTTTTCTGTGCTCTTGCCGGTTTCCTCAGTGCTCCCACCTGTGCTACTGGCAGGAGTCTCAGGGATGGATTTTAAGACAATGATGTACAGGATTGCATCCTAGAAAGAGTTCTTTTGCTTACAAGTTAGTTGTGGATTTCAGCTGGGGGTGCCTTGAGGCTTGAGTGCAGTGCAGGGTGCATTGCAGCTCGCTCAGTGTGTAAGCGTGGCTGTGGCTCTTGTCAGCTCCAGACTGGTGTGTCCACTGGGTGACCAGAGTAGAAGTGATGTTTGAAATCCCACCAGTTGGTTAGTGTAGGGCATTGAGTGTCCTACCCTCTTGGAATCCTTAGCACTGAGTGACCCGTATTGATGGTCTTCCGAAGACCATTCTATCAATGACTTCTACAGAAATGGGGTGGGGAGGAATGAGGAAAAGCTCTCCCTTCCCTCTCTGCCTTTGCCCTTCAGACAAACAGGGAGAATGTGCATGTATGCTTGTGCCAGAGCCTGGTTATTAGACCCATCCCAAGGAAGCAGAATGCTTGAATTCAGTGCTGCTGCTTCATTACGGGATTTAATCCTCATTCTCCTCATAGTGTCCTGACCACCAAGCAGCATGTTCGCCTAAAGAGAAGTTGGGCTTCCCCTGTTCTTACTGAAGCTGTGCAATGGTGCAGGCAAAACACTAACTTCTAGGGGCCCTTTGCAGAAGCAGCAATTTGATTATGTTAAGCAAAGCAGTGAAAAAGAGATAAAACATCAAATCCGTGAAATAACCTTGCAACATGGTTGACAGTGCTCTCTACCTCCTCAGCAAAGTCTCCAGTTCCTTGCAAGGTTATTTCATGGATTTGATGCTTTTCGCGGATTTGATGCTTTATCTCTTGTTCACTGCTTTGCTTACCATAATCAAATTGCTGCTTCTGCTCGTGTTTGCCTGAAGAGGCAGTATAAAAAGAGTAGGGGAAGGATTGACTGTAATTTCTCTTATCCGATGATTGAAGGAGGACACCTGATGATTGGAAGTAAATAAAGTGAAGGGTGTCCCCATTAATTTTTGTTTATAATGTAGAAGAAAATGGAGCCTGAAGTAAGATTTGAAACAGAAATGCAATTGGGAGTTAAACTATATTTAAATTACTGTGTCACTTCTTAATTCTAAAGCACAGATAACCTTTAGTTGGTCAGTTGTAGGTTTGGAAAATGGGTGAAATAAATATAGATATATTTAAGAATGAGAACCTAGTAATATACTGTGTCATGATAGCTTACTTAATTCCTTTTTGAATATAATACTGTAATTGCCTGACGAAACCTCAAAAGCCGAGGCAACATGCATATGTGGAAAATCCATATTGGTGTCTAAGGCAAACTTGACATAAGAGCAAGTGCTTACAAATTTTTAATCTAGTCAGCAACAGCTCAAGTACCTGCAAAAAAACCCCCTCATTCTATCCTGTGTGAATGTAACCGTGAAACAAGTTCATTTGCAGTTTTCTTCCTCCTTTCCATCTTGTTCTGATTTCTGCTCCCCTGCTGGCCCATGATGAAAATTAGGCAGTAGATTTCATAAGGGTTCTAATTTTAATTCTCTTTGCTGATAGTAGTAGCCTTTTTATGGAAATGTTTTACTTAACACAGTAAACATTTAGTTATGCTACCTGTGCCAAATGAACTTGGAGTGTGACATGTTTGTAGCCCTGGAAGGGCTCTAGCAGGGAGACACTGCTCCTCCCCTTAAACAGCGTTAGCTGCAAATAAGTCTTCGTGCCCTGTGTTTTACTTCAACTGCCTTTTGTCATCATCTATTTCCATTTATGATTTTTATTATTCCCATATGGTGAGGTGCTGAAGCACTCAGGGAAGATTCTCAGGCGTGAATGTTTTTTGTTGCAGGAGTGAATCATTGAAAGAAACAGAGAGATACATTGTTTTGGGCACTTTTACAGGAGAAAGTATTTATCAATCCTAGTTTGTCTTAATTCTCTTCACTTTTTTTTCTAGAATTGAGTGTCAGTTGTAGTATTCTTAAAAAAAAGGTATAAAAAATGAGGACTGTGGGATCACACTGTCTGTTTATACTTCTCAGTGAGTCATGCACTTATCTCTTACTTTTTTTAATTCCGTTGGCTGACATCGACCCAATTTTGTCAGAATGAAGTTTTTTAAAACTATGTGTCCGGGTGAGAGAGACTTGGTTAATTTTCCAGTGAGAGAAGGGATCTGTTCAAGATGTATGTTCTTAGAAAATCTATATAATGGAAAACTCTATAAATTCTTTGATAGCAGGAAAAGCTTCAATCGAGGGTTGGAAATTGTCACTAAATAGCAAGTTGTAGGCTTCTTCAGTGCTTATGCTCATGGAATTATTTGTCTCATTGAAGCACTATTAATTAGGCTGTTCGATTGTAGACCCAACATCTCAACAAGTATCTTGGCATTAAAAGTGTTGCCGAGATACTTGTTGAGATGTTGGGTCTGCAATCAAAACCTGCTATTAGAGCATGCTGGGTGGATGTGCTGCTCTGGCCAATAACCCCATTGGACCTTGGATCGTGTTAGAGCTTTTCAGATAGAGGCAGAACTGTGTTGGATACATTAAATTAGGAACGTGTTTCGGGGGGGCATATATTTAAGAAAGTGCAGATATTTATGCACACACACGTATCTATGTTTACCTTTGTTGAACTCTATTCAATAAGCTTTTAATTCTCTTTGTTCTCTGTGGTCTTTTTGAAAGGTAGAACATATATGGCTGAAAGGAGGTGCTTGCTTCACCAGCAGTGCTTCAGAGCACTAATGATGTGCTTTAGATAAAGGAAGAGTAGTTACTGAAATGCAAGTAGGATGCACTAAACATGCAAGAGTGATTGAGTCCTGTAGTTTATAGGGAAAAAACAAAGGAGGAATTCAAAGAAATGCCATTCACGTAACTGCAGTTTCTGATTTTATCTAGGAAATGGTGTAATTCATTAGAAATTGTTATGCAAACTGGAAATTAAACTCCCAGTTAATTTTTCTTTTAAATAGTTAAACAGGAATGCCTTTTTAAATATTGTGTAATATTGCTTGTTGCAAATGTGCTCTGCACACTTAATGAATATGTACAGCATTGACACATGGTGCTGTCAGGGCCCTCAAACCTTCCTGGGGATGTCTAGATCTTAATAGGCTTTTGATGATGGTTCTGTCTTTTAACCATGTTCCTTCTGTTTTTACTCACTTGCCATTGAATATCTCTGGCAGGGACAACTGTTGCTTAGGAGAAGATTTGTAGTAGAACATCAATATTTATAACTGTCATATAGTTTAGCAGCTACACACTGTATTGAGGAACACATTTTGGCAAGTATTTATTTTGGAGTGTTAGAACAGATTTGGATCTCTTCTGTGGGGTGTACTCCTGCTATGTTTTCACAAAAGTGTCTTTAAGTGCTTTTTTAAGCTTCTGATGGATTCTTGGTTTAGTCATATTGATAAATATTTATCAAAAGGGCTACATTTGTTTAAAGATAAGAATGGTAATGATATGAAAGTGCAGCTAGGGATCTTTTGAGGGCAATGAAGGATTAAAAAGCATTTGTGGCTATTTTAATTGGAATATATGTTGTTTTGGGAACTAAAAACATAGAATTGTAGACATTTTTTATATCTTCCTCTTACAGTTTCAACTGTGTTAGCAAACACTTTTAATGGGGGGGGGTGGAGTGCCATTCTGACTCAAAAATGCCTTTGGAATGTCATATTCAGGTCTTGTGCATCTTTCGTTGCTGAGTGTTTATAAACTTTCTAAAACTCTATCCTTTTTATCCCCTAAAAGGAAGCCATATTTTTGAGGGAAAACACATTAGTTTCAGTTGTGTTTTATTTTTCCGTGACAGGGAACCACAGTGTATATCGAAAGATTGGTGCTGAAGTGCAAAATGCACTTAAAAACCTGATTTATGAACTTGATCACAAGACACTCCAACTAAGATTGAAAACCTGCATTATAATACCTTCATGACACTCTACTTTTACCTTGTGTCCTAGTAAGGTGCCTGTCTTACTGCCCCTTTTTCTGTCAGTCTGAGTTACAACTGAGTGACATTTAGATCACACACTCCAGCACTTATATAAAATAAAAGCTAAAAAAAGGTGCTAATTTCCAAGAAGGGATTGTAGGTGATTAAATGCAAGCAGATAGCCCAGACTTACTAGTATCTTCCAGTTACCCTGCATGGCAAAATCTTTGGTACACAGGCATGCACACATGCCACGAGTGGGTGAGATGCACGGGTTCTGACTGCTGGGTAAAAATCCCTGTGCACTCCAGGGGGCACAAAACTCACTCAAAATTTGAGGAGTCTGTTCAGTTTTGTTCAAGATGACATGTATGTAAAGCCATTTAATTCTTCACAAATCCTCACCCCTTGCAATCACTCCACTTCAAAGGCCTGTCTGGAAGAGAGGAAAGCTGCAATAAGAGCTCCACACTTTCGTAGGGATGCCTAGATTCAATCACCAGCTGCTCCCAGTGCTTGGGGTTGACCTGACTTTCAGCTTGGCCAGTTTTCTTAGGGTGTTTTTTTGTCTTGGGGGCTTCCAGACCCTCTGAGCCCATAGCTGGGGGTCTGGGAAAGTTAGCATCCTGTCTGCATTTTGTCCCTGTGTCCTCACTGTAGAGACAGGGCTGAGCTGGGTTTTTCCTCAAGCAAGAAAGACCTGAAATTGTGTGTATCCTGCCCAACTTTCATTAGTCCTTCTGAAACTGGGCCATGGAGCAGGCGGTGTATATGAGGCTGGAAAGAAAGTCTTCCTGAGGGAGGCTGGCTCTGTAACCTAGTTGGTTTTGGCGCTCACCAGTGAAGAAGACCTTGTCAGCCACTCTTTGTCAGTTTTCTGGATTGTTCTTTAGAAGTTGCATTAACTTCCTAATGAGCCACGGTGTATAATTAGGATGCTTTTAATTACTCTACTGGGTAACCTCACCCCATTAATGATTTTGAAGCAGGCACTCTGGATTTTGCTAGTGTCTGTCTGCAATGATCTTTAATGGCAAGCTTTACAGATTTTTGTTTTTAACATAGATTTTCATTTTAGGTAAAACACAGGTTATAGTCTGTTTGCATGTAAAAATTAAAACAAAATGTTTATTCTGATGCAGGTCTGAAAGGGATGTGCATAACTAGTGTCAAGCAATAACTTTAATTAGCTTACATTTTGAAAGCGGCTTCCAGTTATTCCTCATCATTTATGATGCTTATATCTGAGTTATATGAATATTTTCTGATATGTAATTTTTCTTTCTTTCAGCCTTTCTTCCAGCTTGTGAAGTTACGGAAACTTGGACTTAGTGATAATGAAATCCAGCGGCTCCCTCCTGAAATAGCAAATTTCATGCAGCTGGTGGAACTTGATTTGTCTCGAAATGGTAAGCTCCAACGTTAATTTGTTTGATTCTATGCTGTCCTATGACATGGTTTAGGAAACTAAGTTGATAGGTTTTTTCTGACTCAGAAGTTGCTATCAGTGTCCTGCAGAACACTTTTTCATGTAATTCGTGGATTTGCCACTGGTTCTAGATGGGGGGAGCGAAAAGAGCAGAGGAGAGCTGATAGTGGAAATACAGGAATAAAATAACACTTAAATGTAGTTCTGCCTTTCTGAGAGCCTGCTTGATTCTCCAATTTAAAAAGTGCTTTACATCCTAGTTTTATATGTGTATGTGTCATAATGTTGATTTCTTTTCACAAGCTCTCTGAAATGCCTAGAAAAAAAAAGAAAAAAGAAAAAAAGAGGTTAAAAAAATGAAGCTGCTTTCTGTCCTAAAAAAAGGCTGCCTATGAGTTAGAAGTCCAGTTCCTTATCCTTATCTCCTTTTTACTGGGATTAGCAAGAGGCAGAGTGCTAGTATTTCTAGTTGTACTTCTGGAAGAAGAATCAGTCCGTTTGTCATCTGCAGAGATAAATTCAGAAAAGAATGCTGGGAGAAACTGTCTTTTAAAACATGTTGTTGGAAACCACATGGGTTTATCATTTGCTTGTAATGTTTGCTGCTTATATTGTCCTGCATTGTGATGGAGCGAAAACATTTTTTTTCCCTGTGGCCTGGTGAACTTACCAGTTCTACAAGAAGTTCAGGGGCTGGTGGGTCACCTTTAAGCAGCCTTATGACCCACTGATCTAGAAACAGTGAATCTGTGTTACCAAATTAGAGCAACTGTCAGCTATTTTTGCCTCCTTACACGCAGTGGATATGTACAAAATGCTCTCTGAGCTGTGATGGAAGGGGTGGGAGCAATCATGGTTGCGTAACCTTGTAAATAAATGAGGGATGTAATTGTATATTCAAGAAAATAAATACCGTAACGGGAGCCTTTTTTCCTTTACAGTTTAACTTCACATTGACCCTTTGTGACTGAAGAATATTCAGTGGCCTATAGCATATTTCCTTTATTTGTTTGGTGCTTTTAATTCCATCTTTATCTGATAATATAATTGATGAAGCGTAATGAGTCTCCAGGCAATTGCCGAAAGATTTCTGTGAACCATATAATTTTATGCACACTTGCAAAACCTTTTAAGAGATGAAAACTGGGAAAAACCCCCACATCTGAGAGACAGAAGAAACAGATTAGTTATAACCTTTTAGAAATACGTGAGCATTAATTGATGCAGTATTTTGGCTACTGAGTTTGGCTGAGTTGGGTGCTGTCTGTGACAGACCTTATACAAAAAGAAACCCTGTGTTGGTTTAGTAATTCTCATCACAAATGAATAACTAGCTGCAAAAGAGCTGGTGGATCAGAGCCATGTGAACTCTTGTCAGCCTGACTTGGAAGTTGGCTTGAGAACTCAACTGTAATGAGAACAGATGGTGTGAACATTTATGGTTGGGTAGATGCATGTGTGTCATTAGAAGTTACTGCACAGGGAAGTATTTTCTCCAGTGATGGGTTGGACTACGGCAGGTGGCAGAGAGCAGTTGCTTTCCTATATCCAAGGTTCAGTGTTAATTGCCCATTTTATTGCATTACTTTGTCTTCTCTGTCGTTCATTGCAGAAGGTGACTGATACTGCTTCCCTCTGCTTAATCATATCACAGTTATTGCATGACTTGACTCTTCAAATGGAAAATGCACCGTGTTATGTGGTGCTGGGGGGCTGTGGTAGAAGATAACTAATACTGCTTTTTGCTGTTTGGTCATTTCATGGTTGTCTCACAGTTCTCCAAATTAAAAGGCAAAACACACACCATCTGGGATGCTGTAGGGGAAATGTCACATAAGGTTTTTGGGATTTACAGTATTTTAATTTCTTAGCTTTGTATTTTGAACCTACCTTTCAGTATGTCAGATTCTTAGCCTGCCACAGGTTTGTCCTGTTTTCTAACTACCCAAGAGTACTTAGGAAAAAAAAATAGGAACTCTTTGTATTCCTTTCAGGCAGAGAAAAACAGCCCTACTTTTCAAAATGCAGTATGCTGCATGAATAGGAAAGTGTGATGGTGACATCTGAACTTGGGAAATAAGAGATCATTGTTCTGTGTTTTTTGTTGTTCTAGCTGTCTGGTTCAGTGCACTAATTGCTTTCAGTTCTGGCCATTCTGTTTCCTTAAGATCTTAAAAGCACAAATATAAATTCATTTAATGTTCTATGTACAGGAATAGCTTTTTCTATTTTAACTTCTCATCAGGAGGAAGAAAAGGTTTTGAATAAAGAGAGTACTTCCATTTCCCTCATAATAAAATGATAATATTTTCTTTACTCCTACTTTCTAATCCTTTGGCCAGTGTATGGTCATGTAGCCTCATGACATGGTGAGTGTATCTTATGGCTGGACTTGGTTGTGCTTCCAGACTGCAGTGGCCAGCTATGTTTTGTGTGAGTGGTGAGGTGTTGCATCCAGAGGTGGGATAAATCCCTTCAGGCAGGATGCCTCCAACTCTTTGTAGGTAGCTCTGGGTGCCTGTACCATGCAGTTTTATTCACCACCTAAGTAGTCCTAGTTTGTAGGCACTCAGGAAGGGTCAACAAGGAAACTCTTAAATGTGTCTTTCTTAAATTCTCAGGTGTTTTAAAATGCCCAAGGTATGCTAGTGTATGTTAAAATGTGCTATATAATGAATTCCTTTAGCAGTTTTTTGGTTAATAAGTGAATCTAGAACTACAAAAATCCTTCTAAGAAATAAAACTAAAAAATCTTCAGCTGATGTAAACTTGATGCTCCCTGTGATCTTGGGTGACCGTGAGAGTAGTCTCTGGGGAGGGTAAGGATAACCTCAGTGAAGCAGAAGGAAAAAGATTTTGGGCAGTCTAGGAGCTGTATAGTCTTAAATTTTCCTGGATTATTTGCATGTTGGTGCTGTTTTTTATTCCTCTGCAAGGCCACGTGTTCATGCAGATTTTCCTAGGAAGCATCCCCACCGTACGTTTCTAGTCTGATCGAGGCTGTTATTTGAGCAAAGGTTGCATGGATGAATCAATGATTGGAATATGAAGACAGGGAAGCTGTGCTAAGGAAACAGCATAGTGATAGTGAACACTCTGAAGGTTATTTGACAATCTAGGTTATCTCTGCCTCTTGGTATTAAGTTGTTCAAAAAGCTGATGTACTAGTTCTAAGGCTAAAACAAATTGACTTGTAGGATTTCAATAGCAGATGCCTGAGCTTCTGAGTTGCTGGCAAAGCATGTCTAAGACTCGGAGTATTCTCCGAGAAATCTTCTGAAATAGATGCTTTACTGCTGCATGTCTGAAGCTACTGCTGGTTCCCTCGGACTCCTCAAGCTTAGTAAAACTTTTCCTGGATTCTCATGTCACAGTGGAATTTTGTGAAGACACTGGGTCAATTAAGCATCCTTGCTTGATGTCTCTGCAAAGCATTTGTCCCCCTGAAGGGCGCCAGTGCTTTGCATTGAGCTTCAGTGCAAGCCTTTGCTCTCCATGATAGGGGGAAAGATTCTGCTTTAAGCAGAGTCAGAAGTGCCTGTGTGCTATTTGTTTCTCCACAACACTTGCACACTCTCTCGGTCAAGTCCTGAAAGACCCTGGGATTCAGAAGGTCCAATCTCCAAAGGTAGAAAGATGTCCTTGAATTTCTGCAGTTTTTCCTTCTTGCCTCAGCTGGCACTTCATTAAGCTTCCCTCTCTCCCAAAGTGTATGCAGTGTGTTTCAGATCCCTGTGAGTTGTAGCAGGCTGCTTCCCATGCTGCTCATCACCCAGAGGTTTCTTTCAGTGACTCCATCCTCCCTTTTCTTCTTCCACAACCCCTGGAGGCCAAATTCTTAAAGCTTAGGGCCCTGCCATCTGAGATTCATTAAAATGTTAATGGCTTTTCTTGTTCTGTAGCTTCTTCTAGACAGGAGGGGCGATGCATAAAGTTTCTATAGTTAATTTAATGCATGCTTATATTTGGGATTATGTATACGATGTACGTATGCTGTGTTCTTGGAGGGGTGGTGTGTTCCTTTTTAGTACCCCTCTTCTTCAAGAAGGGGGTTTTTGTTTGCCTTTGACAAATATTAAATCCTCCAGATTTCAATTATGTGGTTTTGTCATGGTATTGTATGCTCCTTAAAATGCCCTGAAGGTGTTAATTTAACTGTAGTATTCTTATTTGAAAAAAATTTCCATCTTACCCATGTTTTCTCTTAACAGGTGAGCTGTGGAAGCCTGGATTTTTGTTTTTAATGTCATATACCTTTCACAGGCATTGACAGTCAGTCTGCAGCTTGTTTTATTCAGCTCTTTTAACATAGGAAGAAATCCCTGTGAGCTTTTACACTGGGCAGTGAATGCTGGGTATTAGGCACTGTGGTGTCTTTCCTACCCTTCCCAGCTGCAGGAGTGCCATTTTAACTGTCCCACTATCCAACCCCTTCTTGGATGCACGCTAACCCCCTTGCTTCTGTAGGAGATGAGCCTCTTGCACTTCTGTGTCTACCTGTGAGTTGCTGTCTCTGTGATCAAAGTCTAGTAGACTTTTCTGCTGCTACTCTTACTTCCACTGAATGTGCCTACCAAGGACTTGGTTATGCAAGCCCATAGCATCGCTGTAGTTGCTCTGTGCTGGCAGATTTGCATTACCTGTCTGTGGTGACTCTCCAGCTGGCAGCAGGTAAGGGGACTCAAGTTGTCTGTTCTTCTGTGCAAGTCCTCTGTAGCCTCACAGTTTGGTGTTGTGTCCAAGCCTTGAGTCTCAAAACTCTAAAAAAGGTGCAAGTGTGTGTGCAATGGGAGAATGAAATGGATTTTTGTAATCTTGGTAGATAGGTTGTGCTGGTTCTTTTTGCTGACTCAGATCTCAGCTTTACTTTGTGAACTGAGGAGTGATGGCTTTGCTATGGCATCTACTGAGGAAATCTGTGTGTGGGCAGATCTTGTTAAGCCATATTTGGCTCTGCAAGATGCTTGATAACAAAATCTCAACACGGTTCTTTACTGTGATACCCAATAGGACTAATACTGTTTGTTTAATGTGTATGGTTTATATTTCATACCTACTGTAGAGGTGGATTCCTGCTACATGATATGCTAGTTACTACCCGTTTCTGTAGCTTATGGTTAAACTGAGCTTTTGACTGTATTGATAGTGTGGTTGTTCTGGACACAAGTCTTGTGACATCAGGATATCCTCATTCCAAAATAGTCTCTCCACACAGTTGCCATATTATGGCATATACGCTGTCATTTATATGAAAATAATTACAGAATTAAAAAAAGATAAATATGCTAATTTAGGATTACCCTAACAGTAAAGATGGTTCCTCAGAAGCCTGTCAATAGTCACAACACTATGTAAGGAGAGAGCTGCTGCTATGCAAGGTCTGAGCAGGGTCCAAGATTTTAAAAGTCAGTCTTTAGAAGACCAGTGTCCCATGTACTCCATGAGCCTTATTTTTATGTTTTCCTTCCTTCCAAAATGGATCACAGTTGCAAATTTAGAAACTTGTGTTTTCTTTTGTCTTCAGTTATCAGGGTAGTTTCAGAACTCCACAGCAAGGGTATTTAACTGTTCTACTTTCAGTAGCAGGTGGTTTGATATTACTGCTTTTTATTTGAAGTGTTTATTCTTTTTAGCTGCTTTACAACCCAATTAAAAGTCTCTTTAGAGATGTTAGGATGACCTGAGATGGTCATCCTCAGGACGCCACATTCATTGTGTATTGTGTGATAGGTACATTTTATTCAAAAAGTTATTTGGAGCTTCCTTAGAGGCTTGGGTGAGCCGGCAGCAGCTTTCCTGCAGAGCATCCATCGGTCCATCCTGCTGAAGAGCAGTGTAGACTCTTTGCTCTGCCCTCTAAGACTTCAGCTCACTTGTTTGTATCCGTGCATGCACACATATGCTTACCCTTTTTAATTCAGCTGTCTGCTCTCAAAGACATACCTGTTATCTGTACTGTAGGATTATCTCCCTTCTGCCATCAAAGTGTTCCCCTTTTCCTCTCCTGCACTGAAAGCGGGATAACCAGTGTTTTTTCAAACTAGAAATTCTGACCGAGAAAAGGCTTGAACACTTGTTTCAGTTCAGCCTGGTCTAGTGACCCAGCTATTTTACAGTGAGGATATGAACTAATTAGGGAGAAGCACTCTTAGGTCTTCTGATCTTGTCCTGCAGCCTCACATGGGATCTGCTCTCTTGCCTGGCAGCTGCTGCTGTTGCTCTGTGCTCTTGCCTGGGATCTGGCTGTCCGCCTGTGCTGCACTTCCACAGCATCTGAGCAGAGACCTCCTCCATGAAATCTTCTTCTTCTCTGCCTGCCACCAGCTGCCTGGGCATGAATGTGCTGGTATGGGTCTGGTGGCAAATGGCAAAACCCAGAGTGCTGAGAAATAAGTGGGAATTGATGCTTTCTTGCTCAGTGGACAAGAAAAAAACCCCAAGTCAGCAAGCTGTGCTGGCAGGCGGAATAGTTGACAAATGCATCTATTTAGTTAACGTATGCAACTGCTGGATGTTGCTTATTTGCCTTCTGGACTGATTTGTGTCCGGTGAGCGCTTACGGACAAACAAGAATTGTTCTCCTACTCCTGCATGGACATGTCTTATCTGGTACAAGAAAGCATCCTGTGAATACACTCACTGCAACCTTGGGTGTGTACATCTGAAAGTCATTGCATATTCCACCAGAGACTATTGTGTTTTGTATGGTGGTAGAGTATCTTAAGCTTCAGTATGGCCAGTGACTGGTTTGGGGGATGTTTTTTTTGTGCTAATGAAAGCAAAGCAGACTTGGAGATAACAGAATTTTTCACCCTTTTAGATGGTTGCTTGCTAATAGTTGTTTTGCATGTTTGGATTTTTATGCTTTGTTTTTTTTGACAAATCTTATTTCTTGTGACATACATTTCCTTTGTATTATCTCCCATTCCTCCCTTGAGGTTACTTTAAAACTTGTACTTAAAAAACATTATCGTTTTAACGTCTTACACATGAAGTTTAGGGATCAATGTACAAAGCAACATTCCAGGGAAGAAACACCTGCTGCAGATTGCTTTTGGATTCTGGGCCTCTGTAGAGTATCACAGATGTTTAGAAAGTCTTGCTCGCTTTGAAAAAGTGATGTAAAAGTTGGGACTTGTGCATTTAGGTGGCTAAAATGAATTTGATGTTGGTAGGTTGGAGGAAGAGGAGAGCTTTATATGCAGCAAGAGAAGTAAGGTGAGAGAGAAATCACTGGACCTCATCCCTGAGCAGGGCTTCTCATCAAGGAGGGGAAGGAAGAAGCAGCAAGTGCTGACTGTGATTGAGAAAGAAAAGAAAGTGAAAGAAAAGTGAAATCTCATGATGAAATAATTAGAGAAGTTTAGAAGGTGTCATTTTTAAATGGATTACAGAAAACTGGATTTTTCCGTCATGGTATATTCTGCCATGTTTAACTTACTTTCTAAGGAGACTTTGCTAACGTACTTCCATGCATAACAGTTGTCTTCATCCAAATTCAAGGGAAGGCTGTAGGAAGGAACAAGACAAGTTGGGGACAGAAATCTTGGGACTGCCTGAAGTATCAGCTAGAGTGTTAAATATCTGATGATATGTATAGAAGTGACATAAAATAAAGCGTTAATCTTCTGGATAATCTAGACTAGATATCATAAAATGGCAATCTGCAAACAGGCATTGTTAGTTCTTGTATTCACAGAATTTTTAGTTTTTATGTTTTTACCCACCTTGCTTCTTAGACTAAAAGTATTTAATTCCTCTTATCTTCAAGGTCTAAGATGGAAATCCTTATAAAAATGTTTTCAAGCCTTGTTTAACTCTCCATTGGCATGTATAAGTAAAAAGGTAGAAGACCTAAATTTGTTGCCAAACTTGGGCTCTTTCACTTAGTTCACCTGGAACTACTGTTTCCTCGTCATCTGATCTTTGAGCTCCTCCTCTTCCTCTCCCCCCTATTTTTCTTCCTGTTTCCAGTCTGCAGCTTCTTATCCTCTGTTACTGCTGCTTCCTGCAGCTGAGAAGGACAATCTGTTGAATTACCACATCCTATCTGTTCAAAAACCAGCTTGTCCATGCAGAGTTTTCTTTCAAGTAACATGCCTAATATCTACGTATCCGTGAAATGCTGAGGGTTTTTTTCCCTGCTGCTCTCATTGTTTGGAAAAGGGATATATCCAGAAGCAGTGAGGAGGAGAAATGAGACATGTTTCTTCAGTTTCTTGTTAATTATACAGTAAGGGATTTACTTGAGAAAACCCAACCTGAACCTGCTGGTGAATTTTCCTTAAAGCTTTAAAGACAGGTCTTAAAAGTGGTGTACGTCTTGTATTTTGTATATTCTCAGCCTCAGAGCGTGAAGAGGAAAATGTTACAACCTGTTCAAGAGCCACTTAATCTCAATAGGCTTCGCAAGAACCGTGTGACTCCTGTCACAATGTGCCTAGAAATTGTAGCACTTGATCTAAAGAGGTTGGTTACTTCAGTCTTCAGAGATAGTAGCAAAGCCTTCTGGTTTTAGAAGAAAGGAAACCTGTCTGATCATTGTGTATGACTGGATCTCAACATGAAAATGGAGGGAGAGGATGAGTAACCTTCCACCATCCCTTCCCCCTGGAGTCAGACCCTCTCGGAGCTGCACTTGGCTGCTTTTTGGAGGGTAGAGAAATGTGGTGGTGGTGTCTGTGAGACAACAGCCTGCTCAGCTGGGCTTTCCAGCTGGAGAGCCCTTCACAAAGACAAACAAATATTTGCAGCACAAATTCCTACTTGAAAGGTATTTGACTAAGTGGGCAGTTTCTTTCCTCCCATGTTTGGAAGGTGGAGTAGGTGGAGAGCAGGGCTGGAAAGCAGAGCTTTCCCAAGGGCAGGCTTCTCAGAGAAGCCTAAGGTGGGTGGCACAGAGGAACTTCCGTGGAAGTGATGAGAGAACCTTTAGGCTCCTAAATCACTTGAGCATTGCAGTGCTTAATGCTTCAATGGACCTTCTCTGTGTGTGTGTGTGTAAATACTGTAGTTGATAATGTATATTATATATATGAGAAGAGGAGGGGGAAAAAATCATCTGTGTATTGAATTGGATGGATGAGGTCTGTTTTGCTGCTGGATATCTCTCTTGAGGGATAATGCTGCATGGATTCACATTCTTTGAGTCTAGAATGGGCTTCCCTGGGTATAAATTTGGTGTAAACCAATCAACTGCCTAATTAGTAGTCACTAAGCAGTTAAAGCTGCTTGGCTTGTGTTGTGTATACCTGTTGGTGGGCCTTGCACTATGACTGTCTAGATCAGGTCTATTCAGTTGACTTTTGCTGGAATGTATGCAGTGTGCCAGCTCCAGCTCTCCTAAAGCACAGTGCTTTGTGTCTCCTTCATAGCTGGAAAATATGACAGCATCCAGTAGTTACTTCCTGAAAGACTCGAGCATTGTGAACTCTCCCTAAGGAATGTGGTGCATCTCTCATGTCTGAGACTTCAGCAAAATTCTCGCAAAAATACTTTTTATTTTGAGCTAGAGTCACTGTGTGAGTAGCTCTGGTCTGGTAGCCCTGTTGTATCATAGGACTTTCCCAGACATTTCTATCATGATATTGATTAGGTATTGGAAATTATGTTCGCTATTGCAGAGTGTGTAAAGGATGCTGGTGTGTAGGCTTTGGGTAGATGAAATATTACCATTTCTTGAAATTCAAATAAAATGCTGCAAAATTGTGCCATGCAAAAGGATTTATCAGTTTAAAAATAAGATTATCTTCTCCCCCTACCTCCCCAGCCACTAGAGGAAGAAAACTAGGGGAAGGGGGATTGAGTGATGTAGGTGTTGTAAAAATCAAAAAAAAAAAAAAGGATCGGCATCAAACAAAAGCATTTTTAGAAGTAATTTTCTCACCCAGACAGTACAGAATTCCCTAATGTCAAACTTGCTTCTAAAGAGACTTATACAGAGCTTGCTAAATCATTAGCAAATTCTTGTGCAAACTATAACAATAAACATCTGAAAAGGTGTATTGAATGGAGAGGAGTACGCATGCCCTCTTGTATACATGACTGCCAAGCTTGATTTTGATCCACTTCTGCTACCACAACTTTTCTGCTGCCAGTGTATTTGTACTGTCACATGTCACAGGGCTTATGCTTGGTTTATGGCTTTATTATTAGCAATGCTGCACAGTCTGTATGCCAGAACATCTGGGACATCATGTAGATGCAGAGTGTTCGTCAGAGTGTAGCATTAGAAGAATCCTGGATATTTAAGTAGGATTTGAGCTGGTTATCCAGCAGTGGCAAGAAAAGTATTCAACTTTACTGTTGCTGATATTGGCAGAGACATGTATGTTAATGTCTGTAACAAAATAGAGTACTCCACACTAATGGTGAAAACTTCATAATCCATCAAGAGACAAAAGAACTTCTTTATATATTTTAATATCCTCTGCTGCATTCCAGTTGATTATGTCAATGCTATTGTTATGTGCCATTATCTTCTCTGCTATAATTATCACTCATTTTTTTTTGTCATATACTAAAATGCTACTCGCCTATTCTCTTCTGAATTCAACAATTCAATGTTACACTAGTCTTCATATATAGTGATAAAGTATCTGCTCCTAACTTGGTTGTGTTTTGCCTGAGAAATCTTTTTAAGATGCCTTGCAATTAAAATGAGTTATATTTCAATCTTGTATAAATATATAATGATCCTCACTTCAAACAGTTGCACTGAATTTTTGTCCATCCTTTGTCCATACAGGCAGAGGAGAAAAGTGAATAGTGAAGGTATCAAGGGGGGAAGGAAAATGCACTTTACAGAATCAGAGAATGGGGAAGGTTGAAAAGGACCATAGTGGGTCATCTGAGGCAATCTCCCTGCTCCCATTGCACAGAGTTGTGTCTAGATGGTTCTTGAATATCTCCAGTGAGGGAGACTCTACAACCTCTCTGAGCAGTCTGCTCCAGTGCTTGGTCACCTGCGCAGTAAAGAAGTTCTTCCTCATCTTTAGGTGGAACTTCCTGTGCATCAGTTTCTGCCCCTCTTGTCCTACTGCTTGGCACCACTGAGAAGAGCCTGGCTCCATCCTCTTGACACCCTCCCTTCAAATACTTCACAGAATATGACAAGTTGGAAGGTACCCACAAGGATTGTCATATCCAACCCTTAGCCCTGCACGGGGCCATTCCCAAGAATCACACCACATGCCTGAGAGCATTGTCCAAATGCTTCTTGAACTCTGTCAGCCTTGGTGCTGTGAACACTTCCCCGGGGAGCCTGTTCCAGTGCCCAACCACCCTCTCGGTGAAAAACCTTTTTCTAATATCCAACCTAAACCTCCCCTGACACAACTTCAGGCCATTCCCTTGGGTCCTGTCACCAGTCAGCACTGAGAAGAGATCAGTGCCTGCCCCTCCTCTTCCCCTCAAAAGGAAGTTACAGACTGCAATGAGGTCTCCCCTCAGTCTCCTCTTCTCCAGGCTGAACAGACCAAGTGACTTCAGCTGCTCCTCATACAGCTTCCCCTCAAGGCCCTTCACCATCTTCATTGCCTTCCTTTGGGCACTCTCTAATGGCTTAATATCTTTATTATATTGTGGTGCCCAAAACTGCAGACAGTATTCAGGGTGAGGCCACCCCAGTGCAGAGCAGAGCAGGACAATCCCCTCCCTCGACTGTCTGGTGATGCTTTGCCTGATGCCCCCAGGACACGGTTGGCCCTCCTGGCTGCCAGGGCACTGCTGACTCACATTCAACTTGCCATTGACCAGGACCCCCAGGTCCCTTTCCATGGAACTGCTTTCCAGCCTCCCATTCCCCAGTCTGTACAAACATCCAGGTTTGCCCCGTCCCTGGTGCAAAATCCGGCACTTCCCCTCGTTGAACCTCATGTGGCTGGCGATTGCCCAGTTCTCTTAATTTGTTGAGCTCTCTCTGCAGGGCCTCCCTCCCTTTGAGGGAGTCAATGGCTCCTCCCAGTTTTGTATCATCTGTAAACTTGCTTAGTATCCTTTCCAGTCCTGAGTCCAAGTAATTTATGAAGGTGTTCAAGAGCAGAGGGCCTAAGATGGAGCCCTGTGGAACCCCACTAGTGACAAGTCACCAGTATGATGTTCCCCCATTTACTATTACCCTCTGTGCTTGACCTGTCAGCCAGTTGCTCACCCACCACAATGTGTTTATCCAGCTGTGTGCTGGACATTTTATTCAGTTTGGCTCTAAGGTTATCCTGGACAACAGTGTCAAAAGCCCTGCTGAAGTCAAGGTAGAAAATATGCACTGCTTTTCCCTCATCCACCCAGATAGTTGTTTCATTGTAAAAGGCAATCAGTTGGTCAAGCAGGATTTACCTTTAGTGAATCCATGCTGACTACTCCTGATTGCCTTGTTAGAGGGTTTGATGTGAGGCTGACTGGCTGGCAGTTCCTTGGGTCTTCCTTATTGCCTTTTTTTGAAGACCGGGGTGACATTTGCTTTCTTCCAGTCCTTAGACACCTCTCCTGATCCCCATGACCTTTTGAAGATGATTGTGAGCAGCCTAGCCATGGTTTCCACCAGCTCCCTCAGCACTAGTGGAAGCGTCCTGACAGGGCCCATGGACTTCTGGATAACAAGTCTGCCTAGGTCTTCTCTAACCCAATCCTCCTTGACCAAGGGCAAGTCTTCCTTCCAACATGCATTTACCCTGGTCTCCTGGGTCAGAGATTATGTGCAAAAAACACCATAAAAATGGAATTTCCCTTCTTTTCCCTGTGTCTCTTAACATTTCTTACTGAAGAGTTTTGCTCATGTAGTGACGTCATAGTCTGGAAAAGCACATTTTATTTTCAAAACAGATTTAGTAATTTGTGAATGCATTCAGACTGTAAACAGTGCCTATACTGCCTTATTTCAAGTAGTATCCTATACTGGAGTAATTCTTACTTAGCTCAGATACCTATTGGCTTTTACAGATAATACCCAAGACTTTTGTAAAAGAAAAAAACTTATCAAAATAGTTTTGCTGAGAAGGAATGTTTTCTGGGTTTTGTAGTACATAATACAGAAGTAGAAGAGAGATTATTTGCAGTATGGCAATGACATTATACTTTGGTGGAGGAAATCAGTAACATGATTAGTTTCAGAAACTTTGCCATTGAGGATTTACCTTCTGCTTTATATGCTGCATTTTTATGTGTTTGTATTTTTTTCCCCAAACAAACTAGGATAGTTATTTTTACTTCAGCTTTGCTGTTTTGTGGTTTGTGTGTTTCTTTGTTTTTAATCTGTGAGAATGAGTCACACAGAAAAGTGTGTATCTGTGTGTGAAAGGGTTGTGTGTGTACATAAATGCAAGGTGAAAGTTAAAACATCTATTTGAATTGGTTTAGATTAGGAAGAAATTATTCACTGTGAGGGTAGTGAGGCACTGGAACAGGTTGCCTGGAGAGGTTGCAGATACCACATCCCTGGAAGGGTTCAAGGACAGATTGGGTGGGGCTCTGAGCAACCTGATCTAGTGAAAGGTATCCCTGCCTATGGTAGGGGGATTGGAACTACATGATCCCTTCCAATCCAAGCCATTCTGTGATTGGGTTCTGAGCTGGGAATCGTTCAAAGTGGATGCATTTGCTGTTTACCTGGTAAGAGATGAACGTGATGAGAAGGTACTTTCTTCCTTCCTATACTTCTTTCTCCATCACACCTCTTTTGGGGAGAAAAATGAACAAAATACATAAGGAGTCAATTCTGAGTTACTTAGGTAGGAAGAGACCTAACTTCCAAATTTTTTCCGACATATTTAGATCACACATGGCTGCTTAGGTCAATGGTACCACTTGCATGAGGAAAATCTATGCAGGCATTTCCCAAACTATTATTTGTGATGGGAATAGCAAGACGAGGAGATAGAGTAGACACAGTGCTCTGTAATAAAAAGGGAAATAGCAAAAAACTTGGAAACAGAAGTCTAAGTTTTGCCTCTTCTTTTTTGAATTATTTTCAAAATGGATCATAAATCTTTATTTTGAGATTTGAGGAAACGGAAAGTATTTGTTTCAGTTTTGCTAGATCTCAGTGATGGTAAACAAGGACTTAATTAGAAGACCCACAGTGTATTTGTAGAGATACGGTTTGCTGTAAGAGGGCAAGAAAACAGTTTTATTTTTAAGACTTACCTGACTTCAGTAGGTAAACCTGTTATATCGAAGTTATTTGAAAAAAAAAAGTCTGTTTCAAGATATCTCCTTACTTTCTGGCAATCTGAAATAGTGTACTAGCGCTTACTTGCACCTTGTCAGTTTGAATAATATTTTCAAATTATCTGGCTTTAGTGTGAGGGTAGCTGGTTCTGCTTCATGAGTGTATGTTGCAGGTGGAAAGACTTGCACATTCTCTTCTTCTTTCCCTTGTTTTCCCTCCACGCGTACTTTTTTCCACTACAGAGTATGGGCATGTGTTGATCAAATCACAAGAGGTTCAGATTATAATCGGTTGTTTAGGACAGTCCTAGCACATAGGTTGTCTGGTTTTTTGATGGGCAGATCCTGATAAAGATCAGTCCAAGGACAGGTGAGTAGTAGGAAGATGAACATGGAGCAGGAGGGGAAAATGGGATGTGAAAAAGCACAAAATGGCTCTACTTCAATAGTTATGTACTTGGACATGAAGCATGTTGAAATGTCTTGAAAGATACCAAGGTAGCTCCTTGCCAGTGGCAAGTTACTCAATGTAATGAAGCAATAATTTCAGTGTAAATAAAGTACAGCTGCTGACAATTTTTTTTTCCTTTTTTTTTTCTTCTGCAGATATTCCTGAAATACCAGAAAGCATCTCATTCTGCAGAGCACTACAGGTAGCAGATTTCAGTGGGAATCCCCTGACTAGGTAACTTCCACCTTCTTCTTAGTACTTGACATACCAGAATTTCAATTTTACTGTAACAATTAGAATTTTAAATAAGTCCTGAAAAATTGTGATCTATGCTGTCTATGTAATCTTCCCAACACTGCTTGTCTCTGGCAAGGACCGCAGCAAAAGTTTAGATGTAAAAAGTGATATGCATCTTTCCTGGGAGGAGATGAAATTTGTTAGTCAACCAGGAGAAATGTAAATCTGATTGTCTATAAAGTAATTTTCATTACTTTTCTTATATGCATAGGAATACCATGCTTATACTTGGGAGAGATAAAGCAATGGTTAGTGCAAATGCATTGGCACAAACCCAGGTGTCTGACGATTTGGAATAGACTGTAGATTAGCTGCTGCAGATAATGGCTTTTACTAATGATTAAAGCTTGGACTAGCATTTCATCACTCTCCCATCAATTGGAACACAGTGACATGCAGTAACATGAGGCAGAAATGACTGTGTGTGTCAGTGGCTGCTGTGTCTGCTGCCAGGCTGTGTTCTGATGAGCTGAGGTTTGGAGGTTATGTGCACTTTTAGTACAGAAGAGTTTTGTTTCTCTGCTCAATTTGCTGCAGAATTTGGAATTTATCTAGTGAAGTGAGGGTGGAGATGGCAAGGAAGAGAGGATCTGCTAGTTCAAGCTTTTACATACTATTTGGAGAACTATTTCTTAAGCCAGCTATTGCCACAGAACTCCTTTGTGATGCTGAGCAAGTCACATAAGCCAGAGCGTTCATAGTGGGTGCTCGCTGACCTGCTTTGCTTTGCACTGAGATGGTTAGGAGTACTTGCAGGGTTAGCTGGCTGGCTGGTCTGCTGGAGTGCTGAGAAACAGGAGTGTGTGTGTAATAGCTTAAGCTGCTCCAGTGGTTTCGCAAGATGGCTTCTTCCACGTGTGCAGCTTAGATTCTTCAGAAGTGCGCTTTGAATATCACCCATAGTGCTTCCTAAGTTCTCTGGAAAGTCACATCTCTGGGCATTAAAGGGACACTTGTGATCTTAATCCCTGTGGCTCTGTAGCCTATTTATACAGTGAGGATAATAATACCACAAAAATCCGGCAAAGCAAACTGACGCTGAACTGATGTTTGGATATGCAAGTGGTGAGGGTCACTGAACAGCTTTTTTCCGGGCATCAGTGTGCAGTGTATAAAGCTCAGAGCTGCACCTTGGGGTATTGAAATCAAAACTGTCTGTAGTAACGTTCTAGTTATTTTTCTTCATTTTTTGTGGTCAGTAAGGCCTGAGGCCTAAGTAATGTGTTTCCTCAAATAGTACTTGTAATGCACAGCTACAGCTTCGTGGATTTCACAAAAGAGTTTTTCAATGGTGTTGAAATAGATCTCCTACCTCTTTGTAGACAATTTAAGGGAATTTTAAAAATTCATGATGAAGTGGCTCCAAAGTGTATGTGTGTCCTGGAAAACATCACTCCAAGCAGTTTGCTAAGTTAGAAAGCACAGACACCAGAAGCTGTTCATGTCTGGTTGCCGGGTATTTCTGTGATGAGATCCAGAATTTCAGTTTTACCTGTATAACAACAGCACGTAAGTTTGACACTGATTTGCCCAGGCAGAGTGGGAAAGTCTAGTAGTTATTTCCTTTTCTGTGTAATATTTGGGAACTTTTTTTAGCCATTAATTCTTGTCCTTATTTCCTCTAAGCTTAAAAGCCAGTCGGAGATCTTCCCGATCAATGTCCTACCACTATTGCAGTGTATGTTGCCTCATTGACAAACTTAAATGATTGATGAAACTGGAGCATTAAAACTGGCTGGTGTACCATTTTCCCAGCTGTTTTCAGATGATTTCAGGTTTATATTGATTAAAAGCAGGTGCATTTATTACAGTTTAGACTGGAAGTCCACTGCATGCTACAGGTAGAATAGAATAGTTCTAATTGGAAGGGACCTATTGTGATCATTGAGTCCAGCTATCTGTCGACTTCAGGGCTGAGCAAAAGATAATCAAACCATTTAACTCCACTCTTAAACCTGTTAGAGTCTAAGTGATAGTGAATTGTTTCAGTGAAGCTCACATTTTGAAGATATTGAGCACGTTCTGTCAATAAGGTCCAGATAATGATCAGCAGTGTAGTACAGAGTTGAGCACATGAAAAGCCCTGCCCCCTTCCCCCCCTAGTTTAATTCGCCTTTTTCCTTCTCTCCATCCCATTGAGCACAGTTATATTTGCCTGTAGGTGTGTGTCTCCCTTTGGCTAGTTGCCTGCAGGTCATATCATGTGCCTTGAGCTGAGTGATGGGGAGAGCAGGAACCAAACCAAATTCTACAGCTTGAGCTTAGGTGGCGTGCTCTGGGAGTCAAGCACAAGTTGGGTGGCTGGGCCAGGGGCTTCTTCTCCTTTACCTCATTGGCCCTATTACCCCATCCTGTCTCCTGTGCAACTGCAAACTGAGCTGCTTGGTGCGACTGGGCTGCCAGTGAGTAGTACAGGAATCCATCAGTGTGAAGGGAAGAGGGAGCCAAGCCTTGCAGGAGACCGACTGAGTGATAGACCTAAAGGCTTTGGTAACTTTGGGAGTGTTTTGCATATGACTGCATTTTATAGTGTAAGAAGGGAGGGATTACATGCTGTTGTGTTGTGAACCAGTAAATGTGGAATGCTGTAACACAGAACATTGTCTTCATAGTGAACAGACTGTTTCTTCAAAAAGCAGCAATCGAAGAGCAGCTTAGTATCTAATACAGAATGGCCATGCTATAAGCATGTATGTAACTGAAGCCTGAATAAAAATAAATTTTAATTATTTTACCATTTGGTGATACAAGAAAATAATAGTAAAAAAGTTTTGTTTTTTTAATGTTTGATTTTTCTTTTTAATTTTTGTGAAAATGCTTAAAATGTTCATAGTGCGTAACTACAGCTTTTTGAAGTTCCAAACTGGGGACAGGGAAGAAGGGGGCTGGGAGATAAGTATATTACCTATTCTTTGACACAGAATAAACTTTAAAGTCAGTAAACATGGGTTTTTTTCTTATTATGATCCTTAGAATTCTCTGAGAGTCATGCTGGAGTCTGGGAACGTCTCCCTCTGTGTGTATTTGCTAAATAAACTCTTGTTCACATGAATGAGAATACTTCTGCTGAAAGTCCTTGATTTGAATTAATATCTCCATAGGTTGCCTGAAAGCTTTCCTGAATTGCAGAATCTAACGTGTCTTTCAGTAAACGACATCTCTCTGCAAGCACTACCTGAAAACATTGGAAAGTAAGTTTTTTATACTATATTACTCCCTTAATTTATTTTCTCGTTATTTTTATGCTTATTGTATAAATGACTTGCATAATTGTATGTAATACTCCTATAAAATTATTTACAGGTCTATCCTTATTTTTTCTATTCTTTCAAGTCCGAGGGATCTGTTTAAAGAAACCCCTTGGCATTTTCACTTGACATTAGCAGGCTAATGCGGAATCTTCAGCATGTATGTGTATGGTTCAACTACTTTCTCTGTGATTTAGAGTAACTTGGAATTTTAGGTGCAAAATTAATTAGGTGTTTTGTGATGTCAATCTGACCTTTTACTTTCCTACGTTGTAGTAGATCATTGATCCATTATTGTGAGCATGTCAGATGGCTTGCAACCTAGCTCAAAACCAGGCAATTGTTGGCACAAGAACAGATGGGTTAAAGCTGGCAGGGATCAGGATGAAAATTAGAAGGTTCATAACTAAGTATGGGAGCAGTCTGGTTCTGAAAAAAACTCCAGTGGGAGCTGTGGAGATGAAAGGAACAGCTCTTAAAGGTGAAATTTTATAAGCCTTTAAGATGTGTTTGTTAACTCTGGAAAGTAGAGCAGAGTTGCAAGGACAGACTTCCAAAGTGGAGACATGTGGAAAGTGAACAGTGTTTATCTGTCTCCTTTTGTCTGAAATGAACATTCATACTTTCAGAAGGGAAATCTCTGTCCTGTTAGTGGGGAGAAGGGTATCTTTTCCAGTTTGAAGGAGAAGAGGTAATTCCATGTTGCCTCAGTTGAATACATGAGAATGACTCTGCTAGTTCATCTCAAAGGCTCATCTACCCCAGCTTCCTTCTACAGTTACAGTAAGTAGATGCCTAGTGAGAATTAAAAAGAAAAGTGTGTATTTGATGATTTCTCTTTGCATCCTCTGACTGTTTCTGGTTCAGAGGACTTCTTGAGCTTTAGAGTTTTGGTTTATCTAATTGATAGCCCATAGTGAATCTCTCCTCAATGTACTTGTCCAGTTTCTCCTTGAACATGCGTAGACATCTTTAGTATTCTCCCCTGGCAAATAGCTGCACAGGTCTATTACCCTTTGCATTGATTTGTTGTTGGTTCAGTCAATTCCAGCTGTTTCTAAACAGGAGTCTTCTTGAAAGGATTTTAATAATAAGAGCCCCTGCAATGTAGTCAAGTTCAGACGAGCATTACTTTAGCCACTTCTCATGGGTATGAAAGCTGTCAGCTGGAACCGTTCCAGCAGCAAGAGAAGCAGAAAATGTCCTTTGAAACCTTCTGCAAGCACTAACCCGTAGAGTTAATGTGCACCCAGTGACTAGGGGAAAGTCTTACCTAAAAATTGCATGGGCCAAGGCTTTTGTGACATTCTTCCTGTTCTGTAAAAGTCCACAAAACTTTTCATGCAGCTTTTCCAGCACTGGCAGCTAAAAACAGGCCTGTTCAGACTTTGCAGTTACTGAAAACCAAGGTCAAAAATTTGGGATCCTGCCTGATTCTGAAAATAAATATAAGAAACATGACAAGCTGAAATGATTGCCAAAGCATGAGGTGGACTGCTGCTTCGCAGACAGTAGCTAGAGGAAGGTTGCTGGCTTCCTTGAGAGCTCACTGGCTGTGGTGGCTGTGGCTTCTTGCTTGTCCTGCCTGTCATTTGGTAGTGTGAGTGGTGATAGACTCTGTTCTGGAGCAAATGACTGGAAACGACTTTGGTTAAAATGGGGATACCAGAGGTTTGTAGAGATGTCAGTATATGTCAGCTGTGCAAGAAAAAAAAGTAAAAATTTGCCTCATACTGGTCCTAAGCAGTTCATGGAAATGCTGTCATACTATTTCAGCCCTGTGTGAGCTGTTGCAGAACAGAGCAGTGTAAGCCCTCCTCCCTCAAGGTCGGTATTTGATTCCCAATATTGAAGCTAAAAATCTGGGGTTCTCACTTGCATCAGGAAGACCCATGTGCTCATCCTGATGGTCTTGGAGATTTCTTCTGAGAGATAGACATTTATTCAAGTCTGACAGGCCTGCTTTGATCTGGGAAGTGCTCCCACATTTGCTGTCTAGAATATGAATATTGTATTTTTACAAAAACACTTTAATCTCATTAGTAGAAGTTTTTATTATCAAGTTTATGCTTAAAGAAGCAGAGACAAATGTGTGGGACTCTTGTTTTTTTCTCATCAGGTGTTCCTAGTAGGTGGGAATCTGGCAGTTGGAAAATCAACAGTAAGCTTGGACTAAGGATGGATGCTTTTGAACTCAGAAGAATGTTAATGTAGTATGAGGGAAACTCATGGGGTATCCACCCAAAATGTAACTGTTCCTGAAGTGTGTCGAGGAATGTCTTGACAACAGACAGAAAGAGATCCTGTTTGGTTCCAACTGGAAATTATTGGGAGGTCGTCTTTGTAGTGAACTAGCAACCTGAAGTCCTTATAGATTGCTTCTGAGAGGGAATCTTACTGGATTTTTAGCATTAGATACTTAGGTTAGAGATTTGGTTTTTTTTCAGTCTGGCTACCAACAAGTGCAACTTTCCTTTTTTAGTTTACAAAATTTTCATCATTTATTGCAAGTAAATTTGATGGTGCAGCCAACCAACCTGCGTTTGGTAAAAGTAGTGAAATGCTCTGTGGCTTCTCCAGAGGTTGCATACTTGTAGTCTTTGTTTCCTCCTTTGTTCTACTGGGACCCAAAAAGTGCTGGGAATTAGAAAGTAATACTAATTGTGTTTTTCTGGCTGAACAGACTAAGTAAAGCTCTTAAAAGTGTTTGGATATGTTTGCAAATGCCTTACTGGAGTTTCAGTGTCCTTTGGATAATAATGCATGGTGTTATTTGATGGAATAGGCTGGACCTGTGTGCGCTCTGTCAAATAGTGAGCAAACAAAAAAACCATACTGGTGTTTTATTCTACTCTAGTTGGGCATGTTTGGGGAAAAATTTGAAGTCCGTGTGCTTTTTGCAGGTCTTCTAATGACTAGAGCATGTGGAAACTTGGGGAAATGCATCCTAATTTCTTACAGTCTTATGGTGCTTTCTAGAAAGCTGCCTAATACAGCCAGTGAAATCTCATTCATCTTCGTGTAGTACCGTGATCAGTATATACTTAGGGTCTTTTTTTGTTTCTTTTTTTTAGCTACCTACTTAAAATCTTGTGGCAATGCAAATTTGCCTTACTGTCTTAATGGGGAAAGCAGCAAAAGCATTGGCAAATATTTTACAAACAGTAGCAATTTAAATGTTAGTAAGAAAGTTCTTCCTAATGGCAGATAATAGACTTGAATTGCCTTGTGGTGAGCCATTAGTGGAAGTGTGTCTTCCTTGTGAATTCGGATATTCAATCCGTTTTTCCCATGGTCTGATGTATAAGGTGAGTGAGTGCCAGAGTTCAGCTTCACTGTCCCAGGCCAGTGGCTGAGCTTGTTCAAACCATTGATATGTAGAGTTCCATTAATATTTTTACTGTGCCATTAAGAATTCTTCTGCACAGACCTTTTATATTTTTCTTTTCCTTTGTGTTGCTAAAAGGAGTATTTTTAAGGGTCACAACTGGATGTTTGAAGAACATAGGCAGGACCTTCTTTGAACATTTTGCCTTTCCTCGTGCTTATTCGTAGCCATGCTCAGAGTATGTCAGCTTTTCTTAGTCTGTGTGACCACTTCAGTCGGCTTATCCAATGCTGGTATATGTGCTGACAGTTTTTCCCTGCTGGATGTAGCCTTCCTCTTTTAAGCTCATGTATTGTTTCAGGGCTTGCTAAAAATATGTGTGATACACTACTTTAGGGCTGGATAAAAGACTAGATATCTTAATGTTACCAGTGCTCCTTTTTGTGTTTCTCTGTGATTTGTGTTCTCCTAACTTGTAGTTTGGTTGCTCTCTGGAGTAAAACAGTGAGTGTTAATACATGTGAGATACTTAAGCTAATAATTAGGTGGGTGCAGCTTGGAGCAGTACTTGTCCTGTTGGGTAGTTGAACTATTTGGAGAAACAAGTTACGCCATTTAAGCTGTGAGTAGGAGTGTCTTTTACAGCATTTCTCAGTCTAATGAGAGCAAGTGTAATTTCCTTGCCTATTCTGCAGGACTGTGTGTGTCTGTAGAGCTGCCCAACAAGCAGGCATAACCTGTTCCTCCCAGCATTGGTAACATTTAGGAATTTCCACTTCTAGGGTTTCTCTTCAATACTTACTTATTTGTGTAGCACCCAAAACACAAGGCATGACTGTCTGAAATTCAAAAATCAGAGTATTTGTATGTAAGGGTATTTGAGTAAATCGAGGCTTCCTAGGGCATGCCTTACAGTAGTAGCATAAATAATCTAATGTCTGTCTGTCCCTAGCACCTTCTTTGTCCATGTGTTCATTCTCTAATGTTGGCTTCAACTCACTGTGACATTGGCTTTTTACCAGCAAAGATTTGTGATTTTAGAGAACCATATAGTGCTGCTTTTCAAGTTATTTTACAGATGGCACATTATTATTTATTTGTGGTTCTTAGGCTTGAATGAGATCCAGTTACCTTCTTTGGAAAGCCTTTTATGTATGTCTCTGATGTTTAATCTAGCGTTGGACTCCCAGAAGGGTGCTTCACGAGGAATTGTCCTTAGCTGAAGAACCAGTCCTTTCAGCATGAAATGCATGTTTGAAAAAGACAGTTATCTGTCAAATTCTGTGGGGACAACAAAATCAACAAGTTTTTTAAATGGCTGAAGCAAAGGGCAGAGCTTCACTACTGTGCTTTAAATTACAATTTAAGAGCTGCTGTCCATCAGCACACCAGACATCTAACTGATACCCAGTTTTTAGCTTTCACAATTTTTTCAGCAGTCTTGTCTGTGCATGGAAAAGATAAAGATTGCCAGATTACTTTTAGTTTTTTTGGATGCTAAGCTTTAAATTATGAGATTATTCATGACTGGCAGGAAGGGTATTTTGAAAGTTCCCTACGTGGTAAATAAAAAAAGTTTTCCTCTGCCATACGCAGTCTTTATTCCTCCCCTGAAAATGTACAGATGGTCTCTTACTTGAACATGATCTTGAAATCCTGAGAATTCAACAAAAGATCATAGAAATATAATGATTTGTAGTATCCCCATCATTCACAGCCTCCCCTTCCCCTTTTTTGTTTTTTTTTCAAGAGGACTGCACAGTCTCTGATGCAAGAAAGTAGGATAGCCTTATTTTGGCTTTAGAAACTTTTAACGTGGGGAGGGTGAATTTCTTTAGATGGGAAGGATATTCTGATGCCTATGACTGATGAGTCTGGTTTACCCCCAAGCTGCAAGCAGGCTGAAAGGATCTGTGGACCTTACTACTGAAAGGGAATTACCAGGTAAGCAGAGAACTTTTCCTCTTAACGTTTGCAGCTAGCAGGTAGAATGCTGGAACAGGCATTTCATTGTGAAAGTGAAAATAATGAAAAGAATAGAACAAATGTTGCTGCAGTTAGCATTGTTTTGCAGAAAGATTGGTTATAGGCGTGCTTTTCAACAGTCATGGAACCATAGATATCCAGAGATTTCACGTTAGTCACTGAACGTGGTGGTTTTGCATATATATGTTTAATTCTAGAGGTTTTGAAGTTTTCCGCAGTCTCTGAAACAGAGTCTCTAATGTTGATTGGAATAGGAATAGCTGGAGAGAGTAAAAGGTCTTCAAAGGGCAGGGTGACATGCTCAATGCAGATGATCCAGAAGCAGATCAGAATGGCATGCTAATCCTGATAACGGATTCCTGGGCCAGTCCTTGACTGTGTTTTTCTTAGTGTATGCTTGGATGTCTCAAGTGTAGATTACACATCTGGTAGCATCACACAGAATGGAAAATATTCTTAAAATTGTGTGGAATAAGACAATGTAATTCTGTTCTCAGGTTTAGCATAGTAATGTCTGATTAACATACGGTTTTACATGATTCAGCAGAAGTGAGGGGGAGGGTTATCTTGCAAATACATAGGAGAAGAACTGGATGTAGGTGGTCTGGCCAGGCTGATATAAGTAGTATTAAAAATAGTATTAAAAGCTCTTATTTTGGTTTATCTGAATTTAGCGTGGCAAGTAATATTTACAGAGTCTGAGTTGGTAGAGCATTCAGTGATAATCACGGCTGTTTGGTAACTGCCAAAACTGGATGTAAAGGAACTCAGAAGTTTACTTCAGGAACCCTTTAACAATGTAATAGTGAATGCAGTGCCATCTGGCCTTTAAGTAAGAGATATTGCATCCTGTATGTTACACAAGAAAAAAAAATTAGCACATATTTAGCGCTATTTTTTTGAAATTAAATAATTCCATTTTTATTGAAGTTGTTGAAGATTGACGTTGCATGAGTGGAATGGAAGATATTTTGAAAATGAAATCATGTTGTAATAGTGAATTGGCTTAACCTTTGCAGTCTGTGTCAGTAATCTTGATAAGCAAATCAGACAATGTTTGGTTAAAGCATTCAAAAGTGAACAGGCTGAGCTGTAATTATGAATCTCTCTTTTCTTCTTGATTATGCCTTTTGAAGGGTTCCTGTCCATTCTTTTGGTCCATGCGTGTTGCTGTGCGTGTGAGGGAGAGAGAGCAGAGCTTGAAAGCCAAGCTTATGTAGAAAGCTAGTCTTAACTAGCAGCTTAGACTACCTCCGTAACATATTTAGCGAATTCCTTGGCCATAAACTGTGGAACTTTACTCTGTTTTTAAAATTTGGATGTTACTTGTACTACTGGTGATCTGTTTAGGCTTTCCTCCAGAGAGTGGCTGAAAGATACTGGTTTTTTTATCCTGTTTTTACTTGTGGAAGATCTGTAGATTTTTAGAAGCCAATTAATCATATTGACAATTCAATTCAAGTAACTAACTATGCAATGCTCTTTCTCTGGCTTTCAGTGCCTTTGCTGTGTAAGTCTAGGATGAAAAAATTATTAGCTTTACTTTTTTTGTGCCTGTTTGAAATTAGTCTTCCAAGGAAGGAGTATTTCCCTCCTGTAATTTGTGTCCACTTCTCCCAGCTCTGTAGAAAGTGGCAGGTATTGAGACCATAATCCTTAATTTCAGATTTTGTTACGAGAATTGTTCTTACTAAAATGCTGCTCTGCTTGTCAAACTCCAGAAATGACCTGCTAAAGAAAGCCATATGTACCTTTCCCCTGAATATGATACACTTAAATTTGAGAGGGAAGAAGAGTGTGTAATTTAGATACAAGTTACATCAAGTTACTCTGTCTCCAAAAAAGAGGAGGGGGAAAGCTCTTGAAGATGATTTCTGGATGAATGGTCTTTAATAATACTAGTGAGACATAATAACAGTTTCATCAAACCAAATCTAGTTGCCTTGCTTTCTAGTTGTTTTTTCAGCTTCCCTTGTATTCTGAGGTAGAACTATAGGATTTCATGTGTGTGAAGATAGTTTGGTAGTGCCCTCATTTTGGAAATTCATACTTCCTGTAATTTCTGGCTCACATAAGAATTTGCGAGATTTATTACCTAAGAATTTGCAAAAATATCTTTCCCATATTGCATGGTGTGGACAGAAGGTCTCTGTCTTTCAACTCTACCAGATTAATTTTACGAAGATTTATCAGTGCTCTTTATCATCCACACTGTAAAACAGGTTTCTGTAACCAAAGCATAACCAAGGCAGGACTATTGTATTATTTGTAGGTTATCATATAACGGATATGAATTGTTAGGTTCTTTCATGGTAACTTTGTCTAATTGTATGTCAGCATTATGCAGTAGTTGGAAACAAATAAGCATGTAGTGTTGAACCTTGTAAGAAGAAGGGCAAAATGCATACCTTGAGCATATAGACCATGAACTACATGGTTATGTGTTCAGGGACCCTTAGGAAATTCACAAAGCATATATGGCATGTTCAGGAAGCATATATGGCTTCCCTATATGGCTAATGTTGCTTTTGTTGTGTTGAAAATATCATTACACCAAAAATCCACATGGAGCTGGTTGTTCAGACACTGAGGGAAGATATGTTGCTGGCAGGTAGAGTAGTTGTGGGTGAAATACAGCAGACTGAGGGAAGAACTGAAGTGGTAGTTAACTCTGCTACAGGAACTCTTGAAACCATCCAAGTTTAAGCATCTTGGTAGAATTTGGTAGAATGGGTTGGAAGGGAACTTCAGAGATCATCTAGTCCAACCTTCCTGTTGTGGGCAGAAACTTCTTTCATTAGATTTGGTTGCTCAAAGCCCTTTACAACATGACCTTTGAATGCTTTTAGGGGTGGGGCATCTACAACTTCTCTGGGTACCCTATAACATGTCTCACAACGCTCACTGTAAAAAAATTTCTTCTCCAGACTGAACAATGCCAACTCTGAGCCTGTCTTCATTGGAGAGGTGCTCTAATCCTCTCCCTGTTTTTGTGGCCCTGCTCTGGACCCATTCCAGCAGGTCTGTTCCTTTCCTGTGCTGGGGCCCCCAGGGCTGGATGCAGTGCTCCAGGTAGGATCTCACCAGAGCAGAGTAGAATCACTTCCCTCAGCCTGCTGGCCACACTTTTTTTGATGTAGTCCAGGATATGGTTGATCTAGGGGCTGGAGGTTAGAGATTGGTCTTTTCAGGGTCTTTGTGCAGTTGGTGATACAGTCAATGAAGCGAGGAGAAGAGAAAGAGGCTTCTTTTTGGAAGCTTCTTTTGACTTGGAACAGGAGCCTATCTCGAAGGTACGTACTGTACCTTTACATACGTGTCGTCTGAATAAGTGGTATTTTACAATGCTATTTTATATGATAGCTTTCAGATTTTCACATTTTAAGTTGCACCTAGGTTTGCTGGGAGCCGTTTCTCTAACTGGTCAAAATTTAAGAACAATGAGTCACAAGTTTCCTTTAATTTTCTGACCTCTCTGTCTGATGGATCCACCTTAAACATAACATTTCAGTCTAATGGTGCAACTTTGCTGGTTTAAACTTAATAGACTTAGTCTGTATTTTACATTACTTGGTGGTTAGCTTCATGTTTCTTATTGGGGTTGACTTTCATTGGATTTGGACTTAAGACCTTGGAAGAAGTAGAAAGAATAGAGTAAAGAGTGTGGGGCAGTGTCTTTTTTTTGTTCCAGGGTAGAGTTAGGGTTGTGAGCATGCTGTGGGTGAGAATAGCTGTAGAATAAATGAAGCATTTATCCTTCAGAAAGCTGTGTCATTAGAGATGAAAACATAACCTGATAGGTAGTTTACTCCCGTAAGAAGAGAACATCACCTGGGACTGTGGTGGGCCACAGTCTCCGAAATGCATGGAATGTGGTTGAGTGCAGAGGTGGTTGTGTGTGGGTACTTGCAAGGACACAGCTACCCACGGAGTCCCCACAGCACTGCAGTACAGCTGCCTTCCTTGCACCGTCCTGGCACTCATACTAACCCAGGTGTTTAAGGGGATTTATTCTGTGTTGGATTAGGGATCTGTGTTACTCTCCTTGCTGGGATATTTTTAAACAAGATCAATTTCCTGAGCTGATTCACTGGCCTGGCCCAGTTTAATGATACTATAAGGCTGGTTAAGATGGTGGTTCCCAAGTTCTTGCTGTTGAACATGGTTTTCCTAACAAAGATTTCTGTTTGGCCTCAGCCAAAGTGGTGTCTGAGATAAGAAAAGAAATTAAGAGATTGCACCATTTTACTCATCAATGCTTCAGTGTGATGAGGAGGGAGATAAGTAGATGGTGGGTGATGTGTAAACACAAGATTACAAAGCAGCTTGTCGGTGTATGCATCCTTTTTGTATTCTCTTGATAAAAATGAGTCATAGGCCTCACCTAATATGAGTTTGAAGAGAAAGTGCAAAATTTAAAGGAAGATTGGACTAGGTTTCTAGAAAACCGGAAACAAAAATATAATGGCAATCTGTGGGTGTCAATGTGAGTAAGATCAGACTCACAGTCCTCTTGGAGATAAATGGTTCTCCATCACCCCTTCCCTCTTTCCCTTCACTTGTTTGGTTTCTGTGAGGATGTCAAATACCATGTCCCATCTTGACTTGTGTTTTATAGTGTTAAAATTTTTACATGTGAGTTTTCTCTTGCGTTGTTGGAATGATGGCTGCCTTATTACCTTCTTTCTGTCATTGATTTTGAGTGGTGGTAGCTGAGTTATTCTCACTTAACCTTTAATTGGATTTGTAATAGGCTTCCACTGAAGTATCTTCACCTATATGGGATATTTAAAGTGTACTTTTTCTGAAGGAATACAGAATCCACTGGGTAAAATGTGTTTATTTTAAAAGCTGGAGAGGGCTGCTGAGTCTGTAATCAAAACTCCTGAGATTTCATTCACTATTTTCTGAATGCACTACAAAATATGTGTTTGAAATAAGGATTTATTTTTCAGACACTATCCAGAGTCAATCCATGACAAATTTTCATTTCTTTTTGATAAGTCATTATATCAGTTCTGTTGTTTTTCTCTGCTTAGATAGCTGTAAATTAAATTTTTATGGTGTAAATGTAAGGGCTTCTTTTTTTTTCTAAGGTGTACACATTTAGACTTAATGTGTTTCAAATTTAGTGGAATTCTTGTTTCTAAACTAGATTTTATTTAAGGCCTAGCCACTGTCCCCCTTCTGTGCACACCGGGATGGAACATATTCTGTTGCAGAAAACTCCTTATTTGCAATCACCATATCTGATTTTTGTTTTTCCCTGTGATGGTGGAGGATTAGAGCAGATTATAGTGTTGGGATAATGTCTGACTCCTTGTGTTCCATTTAGTCATAAATAAACCCCTGAGAAATCTGAATGTTGCTATGGTGATGTTAGTAAAAGCCCGGGATATGGAGTGAGTGAGCCGCTTAGAAGCATAATGTCACTCACAGTAATGAGCAGGCGTCATTAGAACAGTGATGGGTTTACCTGGTACTCTGTAACTTTGGTAGCCCGTGACAGATTCTGAAAGCAAGTAAGTGAATGCAATTCAAATGAGTATGCTCTGTTCAGTAAATTGCAGCTACAGACCTCTTAACAAATGGAAATTTGTGTTTTGTCTGTTTACTTTCTAGCTTTAATCTATTGCCTATCACAGAGAAACATGCAAGAATTTAGTCTTTGTATTCTGCCTTTCCCATCAGGGACTGGTTGAACTAAAACAACAAAAAACCACTTTACAGCAATTTTGTTTTAAACTGTGTAAACACACACTTCTGAAAAGTAAGATTGTATTAAAATGTGTTTGTTTGTTTGTTTTAGTCTTTATAACCTGGCTTCACTGGAACTGAGAGAAAACTTGCTGACGTATTTACCTGAGTAAGTGACATTTTGTGTGTTTGATTATATTAACAAAATGTTCTTATTCTTAAAATCTGCTAACATGTGAAACTGAATGACAGCTAGAAAAATATTCAGTGCCAATTGACGACATGTATGAGATACAGCCTTCTTTTAGCCACATCTAGTTGCATCCATTATTCCTAGTTGTACTTGATTATTTACTGGAGCTTGCAGTTTGTGTGGATTGGCTTTGCTCTACAAAAAATATTCAGTATAGAAGGCAGCAGCACCAAACACTTCTTGCACTCATTGAACGAGTGTGTCTGCAGTGGGAGTGGTGGTTTGGGTTGTTCTCATGCTGAAATTTCATAACCGTGAAAGTAGGGTAACAAGATGTTGGAGATTTCCACTCTAGACCTTTTAAATAAGTGTTTGCGTTTGGGGCTGAGTAACCAACAGCTTCTAAAACCTGGAGGCTTCTAAAGCCTCAGTAGCAAACTAGGCCTACTGATGTCTAAAGTCTGACTCCACCTACTGTGATTTTTGGGGAAAAAAGTTATATAGGTGTCTCTGTGTTATCTGTGGCAGAGGACTTTGTGGTCTTTTGTAAGATGAATTTTGTATCTTATATTTTGGGAATCCTTTTTGTCTGCCTAGAAGAAGCCTTTTCTTTCTCTAATGAAGGAGCTTCCTTCCTTCACTAACTGGCTGCTTCTTGCAGGAGCTTTGGTGACTCCTATTTTGCTTGTTTAGATAATCTAATAGATACTGTAAAAGATTTAACCTATTTTAATCAGAATCTCATCCCTAGTTGCTTTGGGTTCCTTTTTTCCTGTCAGTCTACCCACTGCCTTGGTTGTGGCTGTTTATAGCTGTGAGCCACAAGGCACTTTAAATGTCAGTGATCAGAAGATAGGAATCGCTAACTAAGTTTTGTCATGCAGTGTCAGAATGAAACTATCACAAATATTGACAGTTTTGTTGCTCCTGGAAAATTCTGACTGCAAGTAATGTAGTTGAGAAGTCTTGCTGGCTTTCATGCTACTGTGACTTTGGGGAAGGTAAGCAACAGACTGTTTTTGAAGGAGAAGGGTGGCTTTCTGTGTCTGTTTATGTTCAGAGAACTTCTTTTACATCCTTTTGGGCTTCCCTCTGTTTACAGTCTTGAATCCAACCTGAAATACTTCAGAAAAGGATGGAACATGCTGAGAAGATAAATAATGGATTTATTGAGTCTTGAGTCACATAGTTACACTATCGGGAATTTTTGTCCAGTTGCATAACTGTAAATTTCCCCTAAAAATAAATCTAACTAACTGTACTAGACTATGTGGCATTTTCCACCCCAAGGGACTTACGGTTAAAATTAAAAAAAAAATAATGATTTGATTGCCTGTTCTAAGTTTTAAGTTTCAAAGAAATACAGTTAGACTGACAAACCAAATTATTTTTTCAGTAAGGTATTACTGCAAATAGTCTATGCCTGGTAAAATAGCTGTCTGCCTTCAGTACATTGTAATTTGAAATTCAAGTTTCAGTAAAATGAGCTCATTCAAATACATAGGGTTTCTGTTGGTTTAGTCTAATGTGGTTTTGCTTTGACTTATCTCACAGATCACTTGCCCAGCTGCAGCGACTAGAAGAACTTGATTTAGGAAACAATGAACTTTATCACTTGGTAAGAGAACATGCCACTGAAAGTGCACATTGGTCTTGTTTTATGCATCATTTAGATTAAATAGGTTATATGATGTCCAAAATTGAAGAAAGAAAAACGTGTGGAGGGAGAGTCTTTTTGTATGCACAGATGAATTCTGGCAGTGAGCTGGTGATTCCTATATCTACTTAGTCTTGTTCAGTACAATATCACTCTACTCAAAAAACTGCAGCTTATCTCTAGAAAATGAGAGCACTGCACAGCTTTTTTTATGGAAGTAAAAAGGAGTGGAAGGGCACAAACTCTTGTCTGCGCTTGCAGTTACAATGAATACATGGGCTTCTGTCGGGAGCTGGATGAGCTGAGCACAGATGAAAGCTCACTTATTTTCAGGGTGAGAGTAGCCCTTTGTAAAAGGGCTGAGCAAACTATTGAGGTTTGCAGGGTCCTACATTGTCGCAGATTGATCTACCAAAAAGATATCTTTCATGTCCCATGAAGTCTGACTCAATTAAATGTTGGATTTGCAGTTGATCAAGAGTGTGCATGCAATTTGTTAGTTAATGCCAGGTAAAGAATGGTAATTTGTTAAGCTATAGCAATTAACTTGTGTGATGGAGTTCCCAGAAGCTTACAGTCACCCTTGCTACATTTAATCAAGGTACCTCTAACTAGTGCTTGCATAAGAATTGGTTTACTTATATTTTAATTGCAAGGTGGCCATTTGTTTTTTACTTAAAGCTGCTATGCTACTTAACCTTATGATGTTTTATGTTGTAGCCAGAAACAATTGGTGCACTTTTCAATCTTAAAGACCTCTGGTTGGATGGAAACCAGTTAGCTGAAATACCTCAGGTAAAGATGAGCTCTACTAATATTGAATAATTTTGAAGATGCTTTTAGAAGAAAACCTTTTCATTCATACCTAAAGGGAAGTGCTTTAAAATGGAATAGATTTCTCAGTTCATTTTGCCTGGGTTTGGCTTTGGGTGTGTAAGGGTCTTCTCTTAATAAATTAATAAGGGATTGGCCATGATACTGTATATTGTCAGAAATTTTCTTTTAAGCATTTTGACAAAGGAATTGTTTCCTAATAGCTGCATTGTTAAATTTTTAGGATGACACACCCACTGTTTACAGTTCTTGCCCAATGATCAGGGAGTCACTAGTCATCTGAGCTAACCCTCACATGTTTATCTATCTAAATTGCAGTTTTAATAGTTCTGAGTATGATTTTTTGCTTTTTGCAGTCATCTTCATCCATTGAAGCACAGTGTTAGGGAGAAGTAACAGAACTGTTGCCGTAAATAGAAATTTTGATTTATTCAGGCAAATCCCCTATCTGATATCACTCACAGGATGAGGGCCTTAGCATTTAAAGCTTACAGCACTCCAAATTTTCTTTTTTTAAGAATTGTGATAACATGTGGGATGGGTCCTTTTCCCCTTTTTCCTTTACAGACATGTCAAAACCTGATTTTTCTTCAGTTCCTCCTGCAGTTTGCTGTTATTTCATATTTTGATCTAATTGTCAACTGTGTACCTGGGAAATCAGTTACAGTTTAGTGGGCTTAGTTGACTTTGTTTTTGTTGGCTTGGCCTAATAATTTTTTAAGTAGAAATAATCATTTATAAGAGGTCAAGTTTGACTTCAGATGCTGTTTTTATTGAAATTGGCCATTATTGTGTATTTTGTCTAATGGCCAAAAGATGAACTTGTAGGATAAAGGGTATGTGTATGTGTTTAATGAAAGGTCTTCTTGAGAGGCAGGTGTTTCAAAAGTAAAAGAACTGATACTGTGAGTTAGGATCATGGCTGCTGTCACAGTATGAAAATTTCATATATGTAAAAGTAAAGGGCAGTTCTGCCCCAGCTGTTCTCTTCTCTGAAAGGTGAATGACTAAAGTAAGAACTATTCTCAAGCATGTATAGAGGTGTCTGTGTACATGGGAAATGGGAGGGTGCTCTGATAGCTAGTAGGGGCAAAGGCATTTCTCTGTCTAATTGTTGGATTACCATTGTAAAAACCTTAAGTAGTCAATAATAATTGCAGATGATGGCAGTATAACTTGGCAGTTCAAATATGCTTGCTAGAGCAACACTCCTAATTCCTGTTTCTACATTTGTTGTAGTCGGGAGATGTGAAGATATGAAATCCCTAGATGTCATGGCACGTTGCTGTAACAGCCAGGAGAGACTAATCCTAGTTTGCCTAGGGTTAATTGGGAGGGGTAGATTTAATTATGTGCAGGTTGATAATCTGCCTTTCTGAAAAAACAACTGTGCAGTCTACTTGAGGGAAAACTCCACATTTGACTGCTGTTTGCCTCAGTGTGCTCAGCATCCCTTGTCTGACTACTGAAGGCAGTCTTAATAGCTAGAATAAGAAACTGTGACTAAATCACTTGGTTGGTTTAGCATATGTAAAGTGTAATTATTTACTTTTTTTTTCTGCATATAGAGGTCGTGTAGAGAACGGCCAATTTAGAGGTCATACAAATAATTGTTTTACTTTGTGGAATTTCATTGCAATGGTACATTTTTCAAATTGCTTTCTTACGTGTTTGAGCATGACTTAAATTTTTTGTCTTGTGTCACAGGAAGTAGGAAACCTGAAAAACCTGCTTTGTTTGGATGTTTCTGAAAATAAATTGGAATGCCTTCCTGAAGAAATTAGTGGTCTGACTTCTTTAACAGACTTGCTTGTTTCTCAGAATTTACTTCAGGTCTTACCTGATGGCATTGGTAAGTACAAGGTGAATGCTATCACACAGAACCATTTAATCCATCATAAACTGGAAGTCACTTGCTTTCAAGTCTTTTGAAGTCTTTTTGTGCAAAAGATGAGCTTGTCTCAGGTTGTTTTTTTTTTCCTTTTACTTAGTATGAAATGCATAATTCTATTAACTTTGCATTTTTATTCTCTACATGACTACCTCATAATCCTCTTTCAGTCTTCACTTGATTCCTACCAACCAAAATAAAAATTAATATGTCCTTTTGGTTTCCACTGTATCCATGTTACCATCATAACTCCTTTAACACTGTAGAATTTTAGCTTGTAATGTGCTGTGGGTCACTTGATAAGACTGACTGACAGTGTCACCATAGAAATACAGAATTTTTAGTGGGGATGTGTATTTCTCTTCAGTTGGACAATGTGATTAATCCTATACTGAACCCAGTGGGTGACTGGTTGCACTTCAGCCCATTACTCCTTGCCCTTGAATATTCAAACTACAATCTTTCTGTGTCTGACCCCTTAGAATAGGTTCAGTAACTGAAGAATATTTTCTGAAGCACTACCAGTGCCTTTTTTAAGGTACATATTTTTTCCCATGCAGTAGTTGTGACAAGTAGTCAGCGAAGCATTTTTTCTCTGCTGCTCATGAGCTGTTTTTCTGGAAAGTGTCACATTACAAGAGTGTACAAGTGTACTTTCTTGAGAAGACTTTTTTTTTTCTTTCAAAATAAAGCTGTAGGATAAGGAGGACTTGTGAATGTGGTTTAACTACATCTAACATGTGGAAAAGAATGGACAGACCTTCCCCCTTCCCCTGTATGCTATATGAGAAAAGAGAAATGTTTCTCTAAAAGTTCAGCTTGGGGAGGTGGGGTGAGTACTGTGGGTCCTACAGCTGGCTAATGTGTGTTTGATAGAGAGTTATAGGAGCCCCCTGTGATGACCTGAGCTGGCCAGCACAGTTGTTGTACATCAGAAATGGAGCTGTACCTTCTTAAATACAACAACCCATGAAGTCTTCTAGATAGTGCTTGTTGGCAGAAGTGAACCTTGCTGGTCTAATGCAAAAGCTCCTGGGAGTTGCTCAGCTGATCACTGAATTGGTGGTTGGATTGGTGGATCTGTAGAGCCCTTGAAGCAGGGCTCTCGTCAGCACCAGTGGGTAATGCCATGTCTCACCAAGCCTCTAAAGCCCTAATGGAGCTGGCTCCAGCACCCCGGGCATCACCTCCTAGTGAGGAAGCTGCTTCTGATGTCCAGCTGGGATCTTCCATGCTTCAATTTACAGCCATTGCTGTCTTACCTGCCACTACAGGGAAGAGTTTTCCTCTGTCATCTCTGTAACTGCCCTTCAAGTAGCTGTGGGCAGTTTCTAGATATCTCCTTGGCTGCCTCTTGGTGGGAGTCAACAAAGCCAGCTCCCTCAGCCTCAGCTCACGTGTGCCCTAGCCATCTTGATAGCTTTCTACTGGACCCCCATCATTTGAACACGGGGAAGACAGGACATGACGTGAATCTGAGAATGATGTTACAGGTGTGGTTTCACTATTTGCAAGTAGATGGGATATAGCAACTTCTATTGATCTGCTGACTGTAATTCTCCTAATGTAGTCCAGCTAGTGTTTATTTCTGGTGAGAGCTCACTGCTAGTTATGTTCAGCCTGGTGCCCTCGATAGTCTCCAGGTCCCTTCCAGCAGAACTCTTGTACAACCCTCATTTCCCAGGCGGTGCTGGTGCACAGGTTTATTCTGCCTGGTTGCAGAGCTCTGCACTTCTCTGTGCTAAACCTTGAGTTTCTCTTTAGGTTTTTATCTTTCTGCATATCAGATGTCTCTTCACGATTTAGCATCAGCAGTGAATTTGATATGCCAGCCTATTACAGCTTTTTTGGACTATGTAGGGATGGCAGGGAGGTGTCAGCAGCTAGTGATATCTCCTGAATTCTCTGTCTTGGGCTCTCCCCATTCTGTTGCAAAGAAGAACAAGGTGAGCTTTCTGTGCTGAAATGGTATTTTGTTCTTCATGGGAAGACCACGTTCAAAGAAGTTTGATTTCTAGTCTAAAGAATACAATTAGGTTTCATGTCTGACTAACTGGGTTCTATATGAGGACAAGGAGACCTTAATCCAGTTTGGGTTTGGAGTGTCACTTCACTGCAAGCCATTCTCACTGTAGCTGAGTTAGGTGTAGGTGATCTTCTGCACACTTTTTTATTAATAGATGTTGTATAATGGAGGAAAAACCTGATAATTTTCACATTTTTATAGGCCTTTGGGTAGACACATCCTTGATATTTATATGGAATATGTTCAGATGGCAAATTTATTGCAATTTTCTTAGGTTTAAATGTTGGATATGAATATTTATATTGAATATGAACTCAGTGATGTTAAAACTTCCTAACATAGTGCAAGCACCAAGTGAAGCAGTGCTTGAGTTCTTTTTTTTTACCTGAAAAAATTCATTGTTTTAGAGGATTTCTAGAAGTTTTGCAGCAGCAAAATTTTATGTAATTAAAGCAGGTATTGGAGGATACTAAGCTAAAAAACCACATTTTTCTTTCTGTCCAGGAAAATTGCGAAGGCTCTCCATTTTAAAGGTTGATCAGAACAAACTGATTCAACTAACAGATTCAATTGGAGACTGCGAAAGCCTTACTGAACTAGTTCTCACAGAAAACCAGCTGCAGGTAAACATGGTCATGGCTACTCAAATGGTGGGTGGTAATAAGACCTGCTCTTAGGTGCTGAATCACTTAGCTCATTAGATTACTCACCCTTGCTCCTGCTAACTAGCAAGTTTTCTTTAAATGCATCTTATTTCTTACCTGTTCAATGAATGCTGGAGATCAAGTTGTGTGTAGTAACAACATGCCCTTCAAATGCTTCAGCAATTACATATTCATTCTTGAATCTTTCATGACCAGTAAGGGAATTGGAGCATGTGGAGTGCAGGTATCACTTACTTTGTTGTGTTTTTAATGCGGGGTTTGTGCTGTACTGTGTTATTGCCAATTTTTCCTGTGCATTATCTGGATCAGACTTGCTGGAACTGAATAGGAGCCCTGAGTGCTGCAGAGCTTCTGTTGTATTGCTCCTTGGTTTGCTGCTGTACTCCAGCCAGATATTAAATACGATATGTGGTCAGTTAAAATAAATAAGAATTCCTTCTGTTAGGTGTTTCCTTCCATTATTTTGGAACTGTCTTCACATGACACTGACACTTGGAGAGTAGATGTCTCTATAAAGATCTAGGTTTGAGCATTTTTAAGTTCAGTTGTTATGATTGAGTTAGGGTCATAAGTCTGATGGAAAGATGCTTCTCCAGAAGTCAGTTCATAGCACCTAAGTTAGGAGATTGCTTCTCAATTAATTTTGAAAACCTGAAGTTCGATGATATGGGCATTCTGCATATGTGCATTCTGTACACAGCTCTTGTGTGACTATTGTCTTAGTGCAGAGATATTTTATGAGTGAATTTGTATTAGAAACTGACATTCCTAGGTATTTGTTCTGCAATATAAACCTTTAGATCTTCTTTGGAAGGTCTGGCAGTAATGAGGACTAAGACACTTCTGTTTTGAAAGTGGATCAGAATATTACTTAATTTTTAAAGTGAGAGAAGTTTTGTTCTGACTGTGTATTTACGAATTCTGTTTGCATTTTATTTTGTTTGTGTTGGCACAGTCATTGCCGAAGAGCATTGGAAAACTAAAGAAGCTGAACAATTTGAATGCTGATAGAAACAAATTAACATCCTTGCCCAAAGAGGTAAGTTTTGTGCAGATGCGATAGTACAAGTAGAAAACTCTTGGTTTCAAATACCTACAAGAAGTAGCAGGCAACTTTGGTGCACTGGGGATTCTTTCCAAACTGATCATAACCAGGAACTTGTCCATTAGATCCGAACAGCAGCTCTGGTGATTTGGTGGCTTGGAAGTGCAAAATGTCTTTGCAGTTGAGCAGGAAGGCTTGGATCTAATTAGCTTGTAACTGGCAATTCCCAGTGTGGGTGTCAGGTCCAGCACTATTTGAACACTCGGACTTCTGGTAGGTGAAATGCATTTAAACACCAATATGCCTCTTCTGCATGTAGTATAAAAGTACTGTCAGCCTCTTCCTCACCTCACTCTAGGGAGCAATAGCAAAGGGAAAGTTTCATATTCTGAAAAGTGGCTCAGAGACTGTCTTGACAGTCTTATTGAAGATCTCTGGACTGCTTTTGCCCTTAACTGTGAGGACCTGATGTGACCAATATACCTCAAATCTTACAGCTATGATCACTGGGACTTCTTGTGTATTGTAACAGTGGGCGGAATGAAATTAGGCTAGAGTTTCTGTTGTGAAACTAAGTGTAACGAAAGCCTTAGAAGTTTAGTTGTAAATTCTGGAAAGAGGTCAGGGAAAGCAGCATCCTGTGATTGGAGCACGGGGCTGTGAGTTGGTTCGGTTTGCACTACTGTTTCTCCGTAATCTTTGTCCAAGTAATTCTCCCTCTTAATTTTCTTATCTATCTGTAACATATAGCTCTGAGTTTGAAGCTTTTCTTCACCACTTTCAGTTACTTCAGGAGCAGGAGGGATGCGTACTCAGGTGGCAGCCAATGGGCAGAAATTGAGAGGAGTATCAGCTCTGGCTCTCTTCCTTATGGAGCTCGGACAGCTCAAGGAGGTGGTATGAGAAGGAAGCAAAGTGGCAGGCAACTCGCAGATGGGGGAGAGGGGTCAAGCAGGGACAGAGGAGGATGCTGTGGCACTGGCAGTAACAATTCCAGTGTCCTGGGTCTGAGCTGCCACAGGCCAGTCACCTAATGGGGAGGGAAGAGAAGGTGTGAGTACTGCAGTTTCTCTAGCAGGACAGTGTCTTCTCTGCAGAGGTGCTGCTGGTTCTGAACAGAAAACTGCAGAGGGTGTACCCAGACAGGTTCCATGAATGCTGGCAAGAGGCAAGACCCTGGGGAAACTGTGTTTCTGGGTTGGTATGTGATGACAATTTTGATCTTATACTCATTCAGCAGAAAACTTTCCATGTCTGTACAAAGAACTTTAAGTTAATACATTACACAGGTGTCCTAAAATATCTGAACTTGAGATTTGTACAATTTTATGTCTGCTCTGCCTTTAAGCAGAATTGCTCTGAGTTCGTTATAGCATGTGAGGTTTTACTGGTACACTTTATTTCCAGATTATCCATTAATAGCTTATGTAATGTATAAGCACTTTTCTTAGTGAAGTACATGATATTGGAGACAGTGCATGAGGGCAAGCAGTGTGGCTTGGACAGAGCAGGGACAGGAGCAGATGAAAGGAGAAGGCTTGGTTTCAGAAGCAGGTAAAGCAGGATGAATATGGAACAGGTCTACGGGGAATAATGGAGCTGAGAGCTCAGTGCAGAACAATAAAGGGATTAATGCTGAGCGAGATACTGGAGACGTGGAACCAGCAATGAGTTTCAGAGGTGGAAAATGTTGCTCAGTTGGTGAAGGAGTTGGGGATATCCAAGGGTGAAGAATGAGAGTATGTGAAGAGAACATTAGTGCACATGAAAGGAACAGAGGGGGACAACTGAACAGCAGTGGGAAGAAGTCAGGGATGAGCCTGTGTTTGGAGAAGGCGGATAATGAGGAAATGGATGGTAGTATCTGGAATGAGGTGAGCTGGGGAGTTGATGGAGTCCAGGAAATTAAAATGGGAGAGGGTGGTTCCCAGGGAGCTTGGCAGAGAAACAGAGGAAGCAAAGTTCCTTGACTCCCTATCCACTTCTTTGAAATAGAATTTTTATTTTTCCTTTAAAGGTGCCCACACCAATATGTCTGACTCCTTAGAGCAAATACTGAAATTAATGTAATGTAAGATTTTATGTTTTGCTCTGTGGATTTTTAATTTTTATTTTTTTATTTTTAAAGGAAGTCAGTCCTTCTCTAACTGGAGGGTTATGTTCACCCTCTAGATCAGTGCATTGGAATTCCAAGCTGGTAATGTGACAAATAGAAAGCATAAACCACTGATGCAATAGGTTGTCTCAAAAATACTGTTAATATGCATGTATTGCAGAACCTGCCATCTAGCTAACGAGGCTTTTCAGTTTCAGTTTTTCGAGTTTCAGTTTGAATTCCTTGGGCTTAGGCTGTGCAGTAAAATGCTTTTCCCTCTTTAGATTGCCTTCTAACAATGCTGAAATGCTAGTTTCAAAAACAGAGGAATCTACTGCTCTCTGCTCATGTTTTCATCTGTTCCAGAACTGCATTTTCTTTGTATAGTGTTCTTCTTAACCAATAGCATTTTGCTTTAAACTAAACATGAACATTTCTGTAATGCAATTTTTCTGGTTAAAATTCAGAAGAATTCAGTGAAGAGATATGTTTCACAGCTCTAAAAGAAAAACGTTCTGTGTAAACTGAGTGCACAGGTATAACAAGTACTGTTTGCTGTTACGCAAAGCATCCACAGGAGCAGCTTCAGGTGTGCTGATAATGGCAGAGATCCCAATTCTCAGTTTCCCTTTGGATGGCAGGGAGGAACAATTTGGTGTCCTGGGTGAAGTGTTCGATTTCCATTTTCCTTCTCATCATTACTGACTTGGAAAAAAAGTAATATAAAATGCACTGGTAGAACACTTAAGGAAAACTGAAAAATGTGTCACCCTTTTTCTGTCTGTTGGAAGGCTCTGCTTGACAGTGAGAGAATCATACTATCTTTTCCATTTATTTTCATCCTAAACCAACTAATTAATACTTAAAGCCAGGCACAAGCTTCTGACAGTAGTCATTTTCAATACCCACGCCTGCTGTGTGTTGCTTAAGATGTCTCCTGAGACAGTATGGTGAAGACTGAGGTCTCGGACTTTTGCACGTCAGTCGGTGTTAGTACTTGTACACTGGTTCCCCCTTCACAGAAGCAGAGTCAGATGCAGAAGTAGAGTATGCACCACAGATATTTTTGTTAATTTATCTTCCCCTCTTTTCCTTTAGCTGTTTTCCTTACCTCTTTCATTCTTCCCCTGCCTTACAGAGTGCTAGAACAGCTGTGCATTTGTGGTCTTCATCCTTATAAGTAATGGGTGTATGACAGGCCATTACTGGTTTCTGTTGGAGAGGGACAAAGACACAGAGTCTGGTAACATGCATGTAAAAAAAAAAATTGGAAAAAATGGGAGAAGAGCACATGTAACCAATACGGTATCTGCTTGCTGGTATCTCTGTCCTTTCATTCAGAATTATTCCTGTAGCAAAGAGAGCTTTTATACATAGGTTGGCAGAAAGTATGTGCCTGCTCTAATGTGTCCTGGTGAGATAATCTCTGAGTTCTAGATTTTCTGAGGCAGTGTAGGGTTTTTTTTTTGTAGTTTTGGGGAAAGGGGGTCGGGGGGAATGTTGGTTTGATTTTGTTTTGTTAGCAGTTTAAGATAATTGGATTTTGGGTCAAATCTGTTAAACCATTACATTGCCAGATTGTTTCAAGGCACATTTGTAAAACCATTCTCTATCTTTTGGTGTAAGATTTCTGACTTGGGATTATTGAGGTGTTTTTATGCAAATACACCTTCAAAGTTTCCTGGTTCAGAGGTTCTTCTGTATTGTGTGCCAATAAAGGTAAAATGTGGAACAGCTGAATGCATGACCAAGACTTGAGTCACTGACAGATTTCATCTTCATTATCTCATCTTGCAGCTTGATCCCTCTCTTACTGAACCAAGTGGTGAAACAAACTTCAGCAGGAACTGAGAATGTCTAAACCTGTTCATAGTTAGAAATGTTTTTCCCCTTAAACTTGAAAGACCTGCTTGGTGACTCTCAGGCATTGAAATCTCACCCTGGCACAGGAGCGCTGGTGAAACTGGTGTGTTGATTTTGGCACTTGCATAAATAACCTCCTTGGAATGTTTTCCAGCTTTTGTTAATGAGTCTTTACAACCTGCAGAGATCTTGTAATGTGTCCTTCCTGGCTCTGAGGTATATTGTGAGAATTATTATTCCAGTAGGTAAAACTGCAGGGTTTTTTTGGCAGTAACTGTCTTTTAATTTTGTTTTTCAAATAAGTGGGACTGCTTTGTTGTTTCTGGTTTTAACTTCTGATGTCCTGTCCCTTCCCTCATTTGTGTAAAAGTATGTGTTTGTGCGTCTCAGAGGGAAAAAAGGCACTGAGGAAAAATGCAGGAAAACTTGTCTTGAGACAGAGGGCGGAGCAGCTCCCTTGCTATGCTCCTCCTCCTCTACTATTCACCAGTGGTGCAGGGGGTGTTGAAGTGAGTTTGCTGAAGATTTTCCTAGCCAATTTAAAGTTATTAATAACTGAATAATATTTAATAATAGTGAATTGGGCGGTTTCTTCCACCTCTAAATGTATTCTATGCTTGCAGTTAAAGAAGTAGTATACTTTATGTAGAGCCAAGTAAAATTCTGACCTTGTTTACTTTGAACCCCAAAAAAATTTTGGGTATGACACTCTGGAAAAGGTTTTATAACACAAGAGGAACTGTGTTTAAATTGCCAGTATGTTTATCAGGCTTGTATAAACCTAGTGAGAGTTCTTGACGCTGACAGCTGTTTTGAGAGTTGAATAAAAGAGATGTGTCATTGGACTTTAACTAGTCACATGCTGAAGAATAATCATTATAGTATTTGTCATAATATCGTAATTTTTTTCATTGCTTATACCTGTGTGAAAGATGCTAACTGGTAAAGGACAGGATAATTGATTCATAGCTTTTGAGTAGTTAACAACTGCTGGTATATACTTAAGAGTCAACAGAAACAAAAGCAGAGAAGTGATGTGTTAGGACTTGCAGTTCTAGAGGACTGTCTAAGATGGACTAGTAGCAGGTATATGAATGTCAAAAAAGCAGGAGGCTGAAGTGCTGAATGCTTCCCATGATCAGAACATAGTGGGGAGCTTTAGTAGCCAAGCTGACATACTGCCTATGTACGTCCAAACCTTACTGCTTCTCCAGAACAAGGAAGCTGTTAGAAAGATGAACCTCAGACTGAGATAGAAGGAAAGAGCAAAAAGGTCCTCCATAGGTATAGTTTTGTGTGGAACCCAGAGGGGTCCTAGTGATCCTCATCCTCTCAAGCAAGTCCATCTGAATTGCAAATATGCAGTTTTATTCTGACTTCATAGTATCAGTGATCTTGAAATTAGCACTTCGTAGTAATGACCGTTTTCTGCCTGACTGATGTGTGGGTTTTGGTTTTTATCTAGGCTTACTGTTCTTTGGAGTTGGTGTGATGTGACAAGGGAATAACCCTTACAGTTGCTAAAATGAACTAAATCTCAGGAGTATGACTTAGACATGCACAACTCATTTGAGATCTTTTCCTGATGTCTTGCTCACTGCAGAAGAATGTGAGGACTTCTTTAAGCCTCCAGTCCTTGGAACAGTTACTCATGTGCCTAGAACTAAGCACATGCTTGTCCCCATTAATTGAAGTCAGTGCTTGAAATGAATTGTGTGCTTAAGTGTTACATGGGCTTGTGGCCTCAACTGTGTACTTGGTGCATATGCTGTGGTTTGGCAAAGTTTGTTGTAAGCATGTGATCAGACCCTTGGAAAGCATGGCTCCTCCCCAGTTAATGACTCTCAGCCAAACCAGAGACCTTCTGATACCGTATTACTTCACGGTGGTCACAGCAGTGTTTTCCTTTCAGCATGCCATGTAGTGTGTGCACTTTGCCTCAGTGGTACCACTTCATGTTCAGGTTTTCAAACATTGGACCTGACATCTTTCTGTACTGCTGGATGGGTGCCATCTTTGTTTGAAATGACAAAGATTTTAGTTTATTTTGAACTGTCAGCTTGTCTTTTTTTTCTGTGATATCTCACCTGATACTGCTCGTTAGATGCTGTTTTCATTTTCTAAAACAGTTACTTAAAAAAAATTCAGTGTCTCTTTTTTTATCTACCCCACTACCCTAGGAAAATTCACTACCTCTGAATGAAATAAAACCTTTGAACAACTGCCTGTTGAGTGATAGTGCAAAGTTAAATTAACAGAAGTTAAAATAATTTAGGAGTTGTAACCCTCTTTTTGGCAGTAAAAAAATGTGTGTTCTGTCTCCCATTTGTTGGCATGCTCTTGTCCATGTATCCAGTATGGATAAAGAAAAATAAATTGAACATCTTTTGTATTTTCTTAATTGTTAGCCGCTTGGAAAATTATGGGTCAGGTAAATTGATAACCCTGTAAGTATTATTCAGTCCACGGTTCTACTGTTACCTTTCATTAAACTGCTTTAAATGCATGATGACTCGGGCCGTCCGATTCCACTGCTGCATTTTTCCATTGTCAGAAGTATAGAAGTTTTGGTCTCATCAGGGCTGCATGGCTTTTCCTTGTTTGTTTGGCTAAACTGTTTGGATCTCCATGCTCCAAGACTGAATAACACAAACTTCATTCATGAAAATCGAACACCTTGTGTACACTTAGGGCATCACTTACCAGCTCATCAACATTCACTAATTGTATTTCTTGCTTTTCACAGCTCCTCGTGTTAGAAACACCAATTAGACACTTAGTGTGTATATGTTTTTTTTTTTAAATGGCACTGTATTCTGTGAATATGTGAAGGCACATTATTTAAGAATCTATACACGCTTTAATATGAGTAGCAGAATTCTTGCATTAAGAAAGTTTACTCACGATTTGAGCACTGGTTTCTAAGGGCTTTGATTCACAAGCTAAAATGGCTAACAAGGTTGATACTTCTGTTGTACACACAGGGCCAGGAAAGCTGGTAATCTTGTGAAATAGCTGCATTCTTTAGGAGTGCAGTGATTTAGGGGAAACATCACAGATTTTGTTTTGTCAAGAGAATGTTGCATTGTAACTTTTTGCTGTAAATAGCTTGTGAATCAGAAGCCTTGAGCAGCTGATTGCTGCTTTCTTCCATTAAAAAGCATTTATGATACAAAGGAAGGTGAATGGTGTATTTGTTTTATTTTGTAGTCAGAGTTGCATCCTTTTAAAAATGGCTTTTTCCTTGTAAATAGTGTAGGTTAAATCAACATTATTTTTACTTTGCCAATTAAAAATCTTTTATGGTAATTGTTTGTAATCTCAAACTTGGATTTGGACTGAATTGTGGATTTTGCAAAAACACAACTGACAGTTAACAAGAACACATGAATAATTTCGGCTCAGATTTGGGGACTCCTGAGCACAGTGTAGCAACATGCTGGCTATATTTTGAGAGGAAACCCTTCTTAGATGTGTGTGGCTACAGAAGTCCTCCAATTTTTGAACTAAGCTCTTCCACTACGTTTGCTGTCTATAGCTAGATTCCAAGTCCACTTTACTTGAAAGGTTCCAAAGGCATTGGGATATTTTGCCTCTAATACTTGGAGTAAGAAAAGAAACGTCTTTTTTTCCTCTTCTTATGGTGGGTTTTGGAACGCTCAAACAAACAGCAGTGCTTTTTGAAAACTCCGTATGATAAGCAAGCAAAGGTAGGTTTTCTGTGTGAATAGGAACAAAGAGTTACTTGAAGCAGCTTTTGAGTTACTACAGCTAATAATCTTGCTGTTTATAGGAGTAGCTCCTTCTGGAACATAAAACTGGAATATGGTTTTTTAAAATCAAATATAGAATGTTTATTTTTCTGAAGACATCTACTTCTGGTAGAAAATATAGGTATTTTAAGGGTAAAACTGAAAACTCCTATCTTTTGCACCCAGAAAACTAGCTTAAGAATGCAAATGCTTGCATTTGGATAAATGGGTAGAGACACAGGATATTAGATTACAATAGATTAAAGAAGGCCAATTCATATGGGAATCATCTTGAAATAAGATAGTTTTAATGACTCGGGGCATCAAAGATTTTACTCAGTCTTCTGCTTCTTGTGAACTCTTCATTACTCTTTGTGGTCTCAATAAATGTTGGGAGTTGGTTGGTGTGTTTAGCATTGTGCTTTGCCAAAAACCCCATTGTTTGTACCTAAATTACTGAAAGGAAAGAAAGAATTAATATGTAAAATGCAGAGCTAGAAAAAGTTAAGGGTAGGGGTTTTTGTGAGTGTTGTCTATAGAGTAGCCTGTGTGTGATTACTAGTTTTTTCCTTGTGTAGAAGGCTCTGAAAGGTAGGTAGAATGCAACCTATTTGTAAAGATACAGAGATACAGATGTTCAAGACATGGCTCCAACAGACTTGCTTCAGGTCAGACTTCTTCTAAGCTAACACTTGTTTGCAGTCTGTACCTCTGGGTGAAGTGTCTGGCAGGCATTGTAGCTTGAATGTGCTGTGACATACTCTGTGACCAGTACTGCATGCCTTTGTTATACTGTCGTATGGCAACAAAACCAGACTTTTCCCCCCCCTCTTCTCTAATATAGGTTGGGGGCTGCTGCAGTCTTAACGTATTTTCTATACGTGACAACAGATTATCTCGAATTCCTTCTGAAATTTCACAAGCCACTGAACTTCATGTCCTGGATGTTGCTGGAAACAGGCAAGAGATTTTTGTTTTCATGTTCTTTTGCTGTATTTACTCAATTCTTTCTGATAGCAAAAGATACTACGTCTAAGAATGAAGTAATAAAAACCAGTTATGACATTTATGTAAGTGTTATGGTTGAAATTCTGAAAGTAGTCTTTCCCCTTGGCCAAAAGTAGCATAAATTGTGTGTTTTCATGAGTGTGATTTTTTTGATTACTTTGACTCTGAGGAAGAGATAGGATTTTAAAAAAAACCGTCTGGATTTGTATATTTGGGAGTTGAAACTGAGAATCTAGGCAACTGCTAGAGCTTCAGCTGAAACTACCAGCCATAACACCGAGTAACACTAGTATCGAGTGTCTTATCTTTGCAATACAGTGAAGGTAACAAGGAAAGCCAGTTTGACCTTGTAGCTTCTCACCAATCTTAGTGTGCTTCAGACATCAACATGCAAAAATGAGTGGATTAAAGCATAAACCAACAAATTAGTTTAGTTGCTTAGTAGGGAGTTAAATGAAAAAAAAAAAAGGAGGAAAAGCAAATGTTATTTCTTCTATGCAAAGTAATTGTCTCAGAGGCACTTACATGTTACTGTTCTGACAGTTGTTTATGTGTAATGTTCCTGAGTGGAGGCAGCCGTCTGCCTTCCAGGGCATTTTACTGCAGTAGAGAAAGCTCAGCATAGTTTTACCTGTTACTCACAGCTACAGAGGATTATGGTATAAAGTTAAGCTGCAGATTTATTTTTTTTCTAATGAACGGAATAGTTGGAATTGATGACTACTGCAATGCCTTTTATTAGAGGCAATAATTTCAATCCTATTTATTCTAACTCAATGATATATACTTAAGTCAACTTCATGAGTCTCTACTAAGACTCCTAGAGATTGCCCTGACTTTTTTACTTTTTTCTTTAAACTAGGCTGGCGTATCTTCCCCTCTCACTGACTACCTTAAAGCTGAAGGCTTTGTGGTTGTCTGATAACCAGTCCCAACCTCTACTGACATTTCAGACTGACACAGACCCTGAAACAGGAGAAAAGATTTTGACATGTGTATTACTTCCTCAAATGCCTTCTGAGCCTGTTTGCCAAGGTGAGTGTGTAGAGTCAGCTTTTCATTCTGTATAGAAATATTACTTCTTTGTTTACTTTGTTATCTGTTCCATAAAGATTTGTAAACGATTCATAAGCTCTAATGAGCAAAGTACCAAAGTTCTGGTTAAATTTTCACTATTAAACTTTTTTTTTTCTGTAATTGGTCTTCAGAAGACTTGAAAACCTGGCAGTAAATGTTACTGAAAATACAGAGACAACAATAAATACAATACATACAATAAATAAAATACAGATCTGAAAGAAAAAGACTTAGATCATTATTCTGAGGCTTGCCAGTGGGCCACGTAGTGGTGTCCATATTTGTGCACATTGATTATACATCTTAAATACATATGTATGTTTTGAAAATTAGTGCCTTTCTGCTTTTTTTAACCAGAAAAATGAATTGCATAGCGAGTAGTAAGCAGTAGACATTTTATTTTTTAGCAAGCTAATTTTCTTTCAAGCAAATATGCTGTACAATAACTTTATTATATTAATTAACAAGTGTAGAATTGCATTATAAGTTGCGTTTACCTTTTGTGTTGAAACTTGCCTCTGGGTCAGGTGGAACCATAAACTCTTTTTCACTGTTGGCTGGGTTGCTGCTCCAGTAACTTTTGAATGTTTTTTGTCCTCAAGTTTTAAAGCTGTGTGTGAACATTGGAGGGGATTCGTCTGAGCTAATATTTAAACTTCTGGTGTAATCACTGGAAAGTAATTTATCCCATGCAAGAATGGACTTTAAAAGAAAATCATGTAGATTCTTCTCCACTGCGTCCAAAGGGGGCCTGAGGAGAAAAGTTCAGCTGTAGATATCTGTATTGTAGGTACCCAGACTTAATTCCAGTGTTTCAGTCCTGTGTGGCTGGAGCAAATAGAAACCATTGAAGCAACAGGAATGTAGAAGTATTTGTTTTACCTCAACTTCTGCATTTTAAGAATACAAATTCCATGAAGAATTAAAATAAGTAAATGAATCAACCTGTTTAGATTTAGAGAAAATTAAGCTAGTTCAAGAAGTGGAACTGAGGTAGACCGACTTTCTCTAAGGACCGCACTACTAGAAATTAGATTTCCACCTCTCCAGGTGAATTTCATACCTTCAAGCAGAGAAGGCTTGGAATTAGGATTGTTGGATGTGTATGCTTGGTAGTATTAAAAGGATGAAGTTAGTAAAAGCAATGATCCTGTGTTAGGAAATCCATTTAGTGAACTGGCTAATGTCAGGTGGCAGCCATGATCCAGAAGAAAAGCCACATATATTAAATTATATAATCAGCACTCTAAAATCTGAAACAGTCCAAGTATAGAAATATCTCATTTATGCATAAACTATTTAGTGTGTGTCCTCAATAACAGAAAATAAATGCAGGTTCTTTTTTCTGCCAAAAAAAGTAGAAATAGCCACTTGTAAATCTTGAATGAGTGATTAGTTGGTTATTGCCAATATAGCATGCTGATTGTGTGGATTCACATGCATGTTGCTGTGAATCCTGAGCTGCATCTTCCTGTTCTAACAGATAACCTACCACGATGTGGTGCATTGGAGAGTTTGGTAAATGAAATGTCAGATGAAACATGGAATGAGCGGGCAGTGAATCGAGTCAGCGCAATTCGCTTCTTAGAAGATGAAAAAGATGAAGAAGATAATGAAATGGTATGTTTTCCCAGCCTTTGGATACCTGCAGACACTGTGACTTTAATGCAAAAGTGTAAAAAGTATCTGAGCATTCTTGCTGTAAATATTTCAGCTGTGACTGCTGTTTTGTGTGTACATTTGTAGCAGAAACTCTTCATGTTGACTGCTGAAACTTTTTATATTGACTTTAAATGCCTTTTTTCTTTTCTGCTTTGAATATAACTTTTATATTCTGATGCAGGGCAGTCTTTGTTTTGCTTTGTATTCCTCTGTCTGCTCAGGATGTTTTCTTTGCAGAAAGAAGATAGGATCTTTCTCTGCATCTTTGAAGCTTTACTGCCTGAAAGTATTTAGGGTCTAATTTAACATTCCAGCACTCTGGCATGTGTCTCCATTAAGTTTGCCATCGTTTGTCTCTCTGAATTCTATTTCCTATCTTTTTTGCTCTCTTTCTTTCTTTTTTTTTTTTTTTCCTGAACTCCACCATTTGCCATGAAACAACCAGTGTGTCCATAAACAGAAAAAATGTTGCTCATTAGTTTCCCACTTAAACAAAGGATGTGGGAACATCTGTCACTGTACTTATAAGACCTCTCCATTAAGTTGGACTCTGCATGTCCTGAAGATCAAAATGCAATGTGATCTGTAGTTTTCCTAACTTCTATTAACAATTATAACTCTTTGTAAAGAATAAGACTTCTTCAATCACATTTTCAGTTTGCTTCTCTGATGCTCTAAAAAGTTGCTGGTGATCCTCATTAGATCTCAGCTTGAGATACTTCAGGGCACTGTCTGGATTGTTTTACTTTACAAAGTGACTATAAAAACTTCTAGTTAGTAAGGTAAATGAACAAGTAAGGTAGTTGCTTACTCCAAAGCAGCAGAAACTAGACGTCTCTTAACAAGCATTGTTCGTAGACTGACTAATAAGCAAGTTCAGAATAATGCTGCTTAAAAGCTGTGCCAACCTGAGAATGTCCATACAGTAGCGAGGGCTCCTGTGTTAAAGACAACTGCTTTCAGTCATGGTTTTACAGCCTGATTTGAGGCAAGGACCTTTTTAGGGAAAAAAAGGGCTTATGATCTTACTGGGGAGAAGGAAGGGCAGATTTCCAAAGCAGTCTTGACTAAAGCATCCGTTTATGGGTCATCAGTTCATCCATAATGTGCACAGTTTACATGTATGCCACTAAAAAGTAACTGCATGTATACGTTTATTATACGTATTTTATATTTGTAATGTTCTGTTGGTCTCCAATCTGGATGCTAACTGCAGTTTTTGTAAATTTTGTTTTCCTTGTAAAGGTTTCAGCACAATGATGTTAGACATTCTTGTGTCTTAAGAGGGGAGAGAAATACTCCCTCTTCATCCTCTCAGGATACTTGTTCTCAATTGACAAGAGAACCAAACTGTGTGGTGGGGCTGGAAGACAAACAAAACCTCACACAAACATGTATTTGACACTCTTGTGGGATTCTTTCAAAATCAGATGAATGTTTTCTATTTCAAATGTGATCTTAAATCACTTATATGCTTTTGGGAGAAAAAAAAATCCCCAACTACATTTGTGAAAGAATCTTCACTTCATAACTTTTAATTGTACTTCACTTGAGTGGCTTTCAGATTAGTAGGCCAAAAGAGGAAAAAATTTGCTCCTAGACAGTTCTTAAAACCTCTTTCACTATCTTCATAAACAAGCAGCTATGAAAGTCATATTCAGCACAGAACATCATAGTTTGAAAAGGAAAAGGGGGGATAAAAAAGAAAAAGAAAGATACCTAATATTTGGTATGTGAATGCTGAAGCCTTGAAAGTGTATGTTGTTTTTGCAAAGAGACGAAGGCAAAACCACTTATTGCGCTGTTTATTTTTAGAGAACACTTCTAAGGCGAGCCACTCCACACCCTGGAGAATTAAAGAACATGAAAAAGACAGTGGAGAATTTACGGAATGATATGAATGCTGCTAAAGGACTGGACTCAAACAAAAACGAGGTCAATAATGCCATTGACAGAGTGACCACTTCCGTGTAGAGTTTCATCTCCAGGTTTTGCCTCCTGTGTCTTCCCCTGCTGTTGAAATGTTCCTGTCGTCTTCTGGGACCTCACTGAGCCCCTTTTTGTTTTTAACCAGAACCTGATTCATCGTCTCCATACACGTGAAAAATGCGGCCCACTGGAAGAAAGTGCCTTATTTCATCCAGGCAGTGAACCAATAATTTCCAAATCAATATTGTAATTTTAGTAGTCCTAGGCTTTTTAAAGTTTAATACACTACTGTATGCAAAATACAATATTTTTGTCTTAAACACAGGGGAAATAATGCTTTTCTTTTCCAGAGTGCTGGGATATCCTCTTCCCAGTGGCTGGATGTGCTGGTGAGAAATATAGTTTTGTGGGAAATTGATACACTTTTTTATTTTTTTGGCAGCTCAGATGGTGTAAATTTTAAATTTTTGTATAGGACTTTCATAACAAGATGATGTATTTCATTTTTAAGAGAAAATTTATCTTGAGCGGTACATATTTTAGTATTTGTGGAAGAGAACAAGTTTCATGGACAGCTGTATCGTTTGTTTGTACCACCCATTGTGCCTTATTGTGTCTTGTATGTCATATTAGTCTTAAATATAACAATTCTTGAGGAAAGTGAGTAGATTTGGTCTCCTGCATTAGATATGTCTTTCTTTTCAGACATTGGGAATTTTACAGCAGAGAACTTATGTTTATATTATGGAATCTTAGGTCATGAAGCACAAATGTTAGTTTTGTTGTAAAGAGAATTAAGATTTAAATGACCAAACTGCTATTGTTTATTACATAATGCACTCACACTTTAACTTAGTTGTAATGAAACATCTTGGTTTGGATCCCGTGTTGCATTGCAGTCACTAGAAGTTCATGCTTCCATTGTTTTTTTCAAATGTGCCATCTGTAAAATAACTTGAAAAACAGTACGATAGACTTTCAGAAGCACAGTATGAAACTAGTTTTATGTATTACACAAGAAAGCATGATTCTTTAAACTGCTTTGGTGGTTTTATAAAAATATATAAAACCATAATAAAAAAAATCTTTGAAAGCTTCAGTAGATTCATTGTATCATTAAAACAGCAATTAAAGTATCAATTAATACTGGAATTTACTATCATTGTTGCTGTGTTGCACTTCCAGTAGTCCAATGCTGATTTCTAGGTCTTATTAAATCTGTGGGTTCTGGTTTGTTTCTAAAGGTAAGTATTAACTGAATTCGGTAAATAACAGTTTTGCAAAAGGCTGATAAAGATTTTTGGTGTCTCTGGGTTGTGTATGTGCCATGAGCTAACAAAGACCACTGACTGGTTCAGTGCAGGGACTTGAGTAGTCAGAGTTCAGAGCAAAAATTTCACATATTTGGTGTGAGATGATACAATGAACCCTTATTAAACAAAATGAAATATCTGACACTTCATGAGTGGCTAACCACACCCCTTCTGCTGCTGAATGTTTCTTCCAGAAAGTGTGAATTGTATGAGGATTTCTGGGAGAAGATAGGAAAGGAAGAGATCAGGGAAGTCCTAATAAATTGTGTTTTCAAATTAATACCTGAATCTGTGATAACTTTTTGCTTTAACTTTTTAAATTTTGATTTGAAGCTTTTACAAAAGGCACTGCTTTCTTTTTGATATTGAACAGGTAGGTATTGCAAGCCATCTGCAAGTGTTTAAATCTAATCTGGCACAATACATTAATTTTCATTTCTCATCCCAAAGATTCCTCATGTAAGCTTAAAAACGTGGTTTCTTTGCGGGAGATGCTGCAGGTTTTTAGGTATTAGGTCAGTTCAGGGGTAGTGCAGTTTTATTCTTTCCAAGGCAGAGCTCTTCTGGTTATTCTCAGTAAGCCTCTGTTAAAATAAAACCAAAAAGAAAATGAGCTTTTGGTACAGCTGACTCCAACCCTGGATAGAATTTTCTTTTTAAAGTACTTAATGGAATTGACACAACAAAATTTAAAAATGTACCCAGAGTGCAAGTAAACCTCAGCAAACCCATTTGAGATGGAAAAGTGTTCCTAAAATAGCCAAAGGCAGCAAGACTCTGTGATGCCAATTCTTCATTTGGAAGCTGTGGTTTGTTTTGTTTTTAGTGTCTGCTCCATCAGCAAGATGAATGTGTAAAGCCTGGGTTTGGGCCTTGCCTTACATGCCACCAGATGAAAATAATTAACTGCCCCTGTGCACCTACTCCCTCCTGCTACAGGCAAAACAAGACGTAAATCTTGTTATAACTCTGTGATAAATGCTTGGTTGCTCGGCAGTTGCTTTTTATACATTCCAGCAGGCTTGTGGAGACTGTGCTGCAGCCCACAAACCTACCAGAAGACAGGTTTGCTGCATCTGCTTTGGCATGAAGTAACTGGTCAGCAGTCAATTTTTTTTATATGTTTATTTTGTTTGTTTGGGGGTTTTGTTTTGTTTTGTTGTTGTTGTTAATAGTGAGAGGAATATTTGTTGTGCTTTCTCTGGCTGTAGAAAAATGGGTGAACCAGGCTTGTTGCCTTCATTTGGGACAGTTTCACACTCCTGCACCCAGGAGTGCTGGTATTGTCATCTCAGCCAAAGGTGGGTGGTATGAATTGCTTATTGAAAGTGTTTGCATCCATTCATTTGTAAAAGAAAATAAAAGGAGCTCAGACTAGAATCCAGTAATTGCCTAATGAGAGGTTATTGGAGCTGTAGTCCATCATCAGACCATCCAGCTGCAATCCCTGAAGGAGTGTCGGTGTTCCTTGCTTTTCACTGCCATCTGTCTTCACTTTGTGAATCTGTGCAATGGAAGTCTGGATTTTCATTGTTTTTTTTCAGTCAGTATCTGGGGAGAGTTAAAAGAGGAGAGGTGTATTTTTCAGTCTTCTACACTAACACTGTGTAGCACTGTATGTCGTTAATGTCTTTTTTTAATGTTTCTTGGGTGAGACAATTAAAGATTTTGCCCTGCTGCAGGTAGTTCAGCAGTGTATAAATGTAGTGCAGTGTTTGAGTCTAGCAATAAGTGTAATTTCCAGCCTAGTGAATCCTTGAGGTATGGCAACAGCTGCTGGTGTTGTGGGATAATAGCAGTTGAAGTGTCATTTGTGCTTCAGGGCTGAAAAGATGTTTGGATACTTGCTGTGCAAACAGTGACAAATGTCTACCCTCTCTCCCCCTAATGCTGGTTCAGAGTGACTTGCATGTCATTCTGCTTGATCAAACCTCCAGCAGCTGAGACCCCAGAAGTCCTTCTATCTCTTGACTGGTCCATGCGTGTGCCATTTTATGAAGTGGTTTAGGTATGCTTCTCTTCCCAACAGTGTTGATAACACTTCAGGCAGTTTTAATTGTGTTTTATAACCAGAAAAAAATGATGATATTCTGATGAAGCAGTGTGTGTCATTGAAAGCATGAGCCCTCCCTAGTCTCTGTTTGGCTTTTTTCTTTTGCTGATGCTGTGAGGAGCTTGAGTAGTGAATATGATTTTGTAAGCATGACTGACTTTTTTCTCTATGAACGTTTTCCACTTCCCTTTGGGAGGTGGATTTAATGCAAGGAAAGACAAAATTTGCATCCTGTTTTATTAGCTATAAACAGGTAACCAGGGAAAATCAACTGACCATAGTGGTGGAGTAGATTTAATATTAACCTGTCATTTACTGCATGCAAGTTCTCTTTATTGAAAGTCACAATTCCATAGTCTTGAAAGAATAGGAGGGAAAAAAAAGCACTCTTGTGCTACCATTGTTAGTGTAGCAATGGATTTTTCCATCCCCTCTGTGTTGCTCCAGGCTTTTCTCACAGCTTCCATATAATTTATGTGTTAAGATTATTTTTCTGGCTCAAATTCCATATTTTTTATAAATGGCATATTATAGGAAAGTGCATATTGGAAACTTGCATAATGCTCTCCTTTCCAGCAAGTAACTTGTTTGTGTCCTGCTTAGCCTGCTTTTTGTCTAGCACTAGAAATTTACTGGTGCTGAGTGAACATTTTTTTGATGATTAGCTACTGGCTGCTCATGATTTCAGCTTTTAAGAGGAGAGTAGTGACAGCAGGAATTTGATTTTTTAAAAAAGTGTATTTTTAGTATATCAGTTGATCCTACCCAGGTAAATGTAAATGTCTTCCTCCTACTGAGATGGAAGCACACTGTTTATCAGAAATGTCTAGACCTTTTGTTAATGGAGAATTCACTGCCATTCTTTACCTTGACTCCAAAAATAAAATTACTTTTTCAATTGACTTGATATGAGTGTTTCCCCTCTTCAGTTTCCATCAAATGCATAAATATGTTTCAGCACTTGGATTGCTATCAGAGAATATGACAAAAGCCGACTGGTCTTGACTATAAGTAATAGTTTTGGGTGTTCCCTTCCTTCTGAACCAATTGTGAAATTTTCAAAGGGCCAGTGCCTTGCTCTTTCATGCTAAAGTCAGGAATATAATCAGTATTCCACCAGCTGAATGAAAAATGTGATTTTTTTTTTCCCCCCCAAAGTGGAAGAGCACATGCCTGGTTTGAGGATGCCTCTGTGGGCTGCTTTGCAGGAACTGTCTTCCTTTTCTGGTGGGTGTTTGGAGACACTATTTGTTTTATTGCCACGTGCATGATTCTTGTGGCAACCAATTGGTCAGTCATGGGCTCTGCCAGAGCAGAGGGCTTTGAGGAAGGACCTCAATGACTGTAGCTGGACTGTGTACTAACTTCAGGAGCATGGGTTCATGGCAGTCTGTTTTTGAATTTATAAGTTGTTCAGGGTATTTTGCCTCTTAACACTGATGTTGTTAGTCTATTAACACCGAGATCTTAAGAAAGTAGTTTATCTTTGTACAGGAGAAGCCCTCTCTGAGAAGTACAGCATCAATATTGTCCATGGGAAAAACTCTGTGGCTCCTCAGTGATGTTTCAGAGAAGAGTTTTAGCAAATCTCTCTTGGCATTAGTACCAGGAAGTGGACACCTGATGTCCAGTAACCTTTGACACTTTTTCTATAATGTGCTCATCTGTTGCTGGAGAATGTTGTCTTGACTGAAATCTCTGGAGGTGTGGTAACATCCAAACCCAAAATGTTAGCAACGAGTACTGACTGTGGTAACTTTCTCAAAAATCCACAGATGCATAGAGCTTCCAAATACCACCAAAACATCAGCATCTTGGATTTCAGATTATATTCAGATTCAGTATAATGCAGGGACAGGACTTTGAAGAGTGAAGTTAGTTTTGCATTGGGCTAAAACTATCTTCTTTTGAAGCAAACTTGGGCAAGTTATGGAAATGTGCTCTTGTTGTAAGCAGTCTGATTCTATGATCATTCCCAATAACTTGCCAGTTTTACCCAAACCCAAAATAAATTGGGTGCTTTAAACCAGTCTGAAGTAGCTCATAGGAGACATGATTGTCCCGTATTTCTGGAAGATTGAACAGGACACTACATGACTACATGATTATAAACATGAATTTATTAATAGTTCATTGATGACATCATGGACTTCCACTAAGCATCTTAAACCGAAACAAAATCTAAACTAACTAACAAAAAGAATGTTTGTTTGAATATTACTGATGAATTTTTTTTTCTTTCAGAAGGAAAGAAGACTGCAAGTCTAAATAGAATTTGCATAGTGGATGTTTTTAGGATAATGTACAGCAATTTTATTTTTTTAATGGTGTTTCCAGGAAATTAAAAAAATCTTATCTGGCTACTCAGTACTTGAACATCTAAGTTTGACATTGTCATGTATTTACGCTAGCAAGGTTTCCCAATATAAGGCTTGCTTCCATTATCTGTTCAGGCAGCTTTGTTGCCTCTCCTACAGCAAAAACATATTCAAGGATGCCTTTGTTTCAGCAGCATTTTGTTTAGCTTTCATTCTTGTTTCATGCGAATTACACAAAGCTTTCTAAGAAACGGCCTTTTGTACTAGAAAAAAGGAATGAGTCTGAAATAATTTTGAATTAATAGAATGTGTTATGTGTAGCTGTATTTAAATGAAAGAGAGTGTTTATGTTCTTTGAAATGCATCTTAAAAGACATTTTCTTTGCCATAACTGAGCTATTTAAGCAAATCATCTTTTAAACAGAAAAATAGGTGAGAATGTGTGTTTGGAGCTTTGAGTTGAGTTGTAGTAGCAGGTGTATGACCATTGAAGTGTTCTGTAACTGAAAGCACTGGATTCTACTTGCCGATGGAGACCAGGCTGTGGCCATAGGCAGAGTGTTTCATTGTCATTGTGTGGTTTCAGTGTGGTACTTCAGAGACGTAGGTGGCTTTCATGTTTTGGCTTTTATTGTTAGTGTTTAGGATTCTTTTTCATTCATGAGAATGATTTAGGGTGATACATAGCATTTACATTTACATACCTTTGTTGCCTGAAGGAAATTAATTCTCTAGAAGATTTATTAGTGAGATCTTACCAGAATAGACACCTTGTACTTTATGAGAACAATTTGTCCTCCTAACAGACAGGGGTATGATACAAAGCAGTATTTATGTTAAGAAGAGACTGCTTTTTAAAACATGAAAAACATGTTGAAAGAAGGCAAAAGGGAAGCCCACCTGACTTGCTGCTGAAACATTGAAGCAAAATTATCTATTACCAATCAGTTAAGATTGTTAACCATGAAGGGAGAAGACAATGTGTTTCCATGGAACATAACTTCTAGACTGATAAATATTTTCTCTCTCCAAACACTTCTGCATTTACAAAAACATCAGTGTTACACAGCCTACATACCTATGAGAAGCTTAAAGTCATAAATACTGAATTTGCCTGTTTGTTTTGTTTTGTTCCAGTTATTAAGAGAACATAAATCTATGTGCATCTCACTCTGTGTTTGATACTAATGACTTAAAACAATGACGTTTTTCATCTTTTTGGGTCTTAGCTTCCCCACATATGAAACACAAGAAAGAACTTCCAAACTTACCTGGGCAGGAAGAAGACCAATAATCTGTAAATTTCTGCAAGGAGAGCTGATTTTTCTTTCTTCATATTAGGGTATTTGCCAGTAGCCTCTTGTCTAAAAGCATGGTCCTTAGTATCTAATATAATGAGAATGAGCTAATAAATTACTGGAAGTTTTTTAAGATAGTTTTAGTTTTGAAGTACAAATCTACTATCTGTTAGCTGAACTACCTTGAAGGCTGATGGAAGCTTGTTGCCCATTTAAAGCAATTTTCTTTAATACATCAGAGTAGGGAGTTAGTTTTATTTTTGGGAAGGAAAACAAAATCCAGTAAAAAAAACAAATTGAGGGGTTGCTTTGCCTTAAAGAACAGCAAACAGGGCTGTACCTTCCATCTCTTCCTTGAGGCAAACTACACATGACTAGCCTTGCTAAGACGTTGCAGCACTGTGTAGCACCTTGGCTACTCTTGGCTTTGTCCAAAAAGATGAAAAAGCTGGGCACCATAACACCCTGGCAGTGGCATTCCAGCATCTCTGGATTTCTCTGTTCCTTACCTTATATTGCTACTGAACGCTGAATTAAAAGTTCACTATCTTCCTATTTCTACCCACTCACCCTTTTCTTTCATCAAAAAGTATCAAGTTGTAAAAAAGTTGGAGGATTAATATTTGTTTTCAAAGTAAATGGTAGCCAGTGCTCCCAGCACCAGCATTCATTGGCATTGTTTCTCCATTTTGTTTCATGAAAGTATAACTCTCATGTGCAACCATAGGCTAAAAGACTTTCTTGTTGTCTTGTTCCATCTTTTGCCGTTGCTATAACCAAACTGTGAAACTACTCTCATAAAGATAAGGCCATGGTACTGTACAGACCTAGTGAAAAAGTGAAGAGTTCTTTCCTGGAATTGTCTTTTTGTTTCTATTTTACTTTGAAGTACTATAGATGAAGAATATTGAAGACGGGTTACAGAAGGTGTTGAACAGGTACTGAATTTTCCTTACAGCTTTATGTCAGCATGAGGAAAAGCATCCTGCCATAGGAGAAAACAGAGAGCAGAAGTGCCCTGTAGCTCTATGTTCCCAGCTGAGCTGCAAGGGACATAGGGATGTAAAATCTACTGATGCTCATCACCTTGCTCCTCATGCATACAGGAGGCTGCCACTGCAGTTGAATGCATGCCTAAAATGATGAAGTGATTGACGGCATAAGTTTAATTAAAAATCTCTGTGTGTCACTTTGAAAGAATAGCCTTTTTACTGGTCTTACAGAATTTGGCATGCTGGGTTTGAGAAGCTGTTGTTTAGAATTAGGGACCAGGGTCAAACAAAGATGAGATATTTCCTTGGAAGAAGTTAAATGCTTCACTGTACCCATATTTATTTTTAGAGTGAAATTGTTTTATGACTTCCTAGTGAGCTTAATAGTTGACAAGGATTTAAACTGTGTCTGAAAGTACCCTGAACACTAGGAGGTGTCACATTAGCTATTCTGAAATAAAACAGACCAGACCACTAGCAAACAATTTCACTTAGTGTGCTGTTTACCTGTCTGATTAGAATTGCTATTCCCCTAGTTAATATTCACAGAAAGCAAAGTTTCTGTTTCCTTATTCAAGACAAGTGTAAAGAAATACCAGGATCCTGCCTCGCATTTTGAATAGTCAGGAGAAACGGAATCTCCTGCTGTGTCGTGATTGATTGTGCTGCTTTTGCATTGATCAACTAAACTGGCAATCAGGTCTAGTGTCCTGAGCAATGTGGTTTAGAATAACCAGAAATATGGGCTATTATCGGCAAATAACAGTGTCACTGAGTGTCAGTGCAGTTCAAAATATGGTTTAACAGCAAATTTCCTGCGGAGGCCAATCATACCTTCCTTGTACAATGCAAATAATCCTTTGTTGAGGTCAACAAAGTCTTTTCAAGACTCACAGAAAGGTCTACAATGTTTTCCAGTGAGATACTGACATATTGTCCTTGTGCATTCCTTAGTCTTTTCAGCCATGCTAAAACTAAAAGGAAATTAAGAATCCCAAGGGGAGCTCCTTTGGCACCTGAAGATGAATCAGTATGTCCAGCATAAGATGCCTTGTCCTGCCTCCCTGTCTTTATCAACCTTAGATCTTATAAGATGGTGACATCTGGGTTGCTGGTAGCACTGAGAAATCTGTGTGTTTGTGTATGTGTGTGAACATAACCATTCTTCATTTAAAAAGGAAAATGGGAACTTAAAGAATTGTTAAATATGAATCAAATATCTGTTTAAACAATGTGAAGGTCGCTGTGTGCTGCTGATAGCCCCACCATAAGCTTGTTGATAATTGTTTTTGTTAGTTTGTGTTCTCCATCTCTCTTTCTTGTTGGAGCACGTGCCTTAATGTGCCATATATTTATATGACATGAGGCTGCTTTCTGCCACTGGATTTGTATCACTGTAAGAAAATGTAGAGGTGAGATTAAAAGAAAGCTTAAAAGAAAGATAAAGGTTAGTTTGAAAAATAGCTTCTGAAGTTCAATGAAATTAAGGTACATAGACAACCTTGGCACAACTTGTCATGTATGAACTTTTGTGTGTGAGTGAGAGAGGTGAAGTATTTTGGCTGTAAATAAGTAATGGATATTTGGGGATTACTGGACTATAATCACTTTGAAAATCAGCAATCTTGAAAGATCAATTTAGTGCTGTACTTTCTATTGGGACCCTTAAAAAAATGAAATATTTTATTTAATGAATAATGAAGAGGGGAGTGACTTACTAGAAAACAAACTCTTGTTTGTTTTCTTAATAATACACTTTATTGAAGACTGTTGTTGATCATTAATTCTTCTTTACGATTCTGAAGGTAGGCTTGGTTCCATGCTCATGTAAGCCCCTAAAGGCTTCCATTATTTTCAGCAACCTTTGCTTGCTCTTTGTATCACCAGCATTGCCCATTAACTGGCAAAGTGTCTCTCTGGGACTGAAGGTACCTCTCAAGGTAAAAAAGGGAAATCCAGTATTTACAAGATACAAAAATGCCTAGCAGAACTTGCCAGACAGTTTCTGCACTTACACACTTCAGTCACTTTCTTAAAATCTATTCATTGCCTTTTTGTCTTTCTTTCTTTTTTTTTTTTTTGTCATCTTCCCCTCAGGACTCTATTAAGTGGCTTCCCAAGTCTCCTAAACTGTACAGTGGTCATAACTGGAGCTCTCAGGGCTCTCGCTGGGCCTCGTTGAAAGGAAAGGAAAGTTTTCATGGTGGTAACCTGTACAAATTCAGCTCTGCTAATGGAAAATGGAGGGAAGGAAGGAGCAGTCCTGAGCAAGAAGCAGAGGAACTCGAGGATCCTGATGATGTAGGTAGTCTCCTTGAAATCAGGAGGGAAAATGTGTATCCATCAAGAGTCTACAACTGCTTGCAGTGCTGTGCAACCGAGCACTTTGGGTTTGTGGGAGGCTGCATTGCTTATACTCTTACATCCTTGTTTGTGCAGGGGGTACAGTGCCGTGTTCAGTGTTTTATTCCCTTACTTTACCTGCAATTCATCCATGCAACCCTCAGGAGTACAGTTTAACTTGCAGGTTACAATGAATAACCTGAGTAAGGATGAGACAGATATGATTTTACTTTAATCCTACTTATATCCCCAGTTACCAACCTCCCTCCATCTCTTTCAGGTAAGTAGGAGATTAGCAGCACTCGAGTCTCAGTGTCTCCCTTGGACTGGATGGTAGAAAAGTGAGGTTGCAGTACTACTCCACTGCATGTTTAGTTTTGGGTGGTGCTCTTCCAGGATGGTGATATTTGGGAAACCCTGCGTGCTGTGGTTTCTCGAGCCTGTACCTGCCAGATGTCTGTCACCTATGTGGCAGCCTGGCTGTCTTCTTGGTTATAGCCTGGGAAAAGGAGGTTGTCAGTGCACTCTTGCAGCCTTCTCCTGTCAGGGCATTGCTCACCAGTCTTTTCTTCTGAAATTTGCTGGGAAATGAGAGAGGAATTTGGGCTCCTGCTCTTCTTTCAGGACCTCTGCTTCCTTCCTAGCACCTGTGAGTGCTGCTGGTGTGCCCTCTGCTCCAACCCCCAGTCCTGGCTCTTGCTCCTGGCCTTTTTCCCTGGCACCCATGGCATTGTAGCACTGCTGATGGGTCTGGGTTAGTCAGCCTGGCAGTGTAAAGAGAAATCTCTCTCAAGAGAAGAAAGATAATGAATGTTTTATGTGAGTTAAAGCTAAACAAATTCCCTTTTAAGTGAAAATAGGAAGCAATCATACCTTGTATGCTCTCCCTGGGGTTGGCAATGCTTTTTTCTACCCAACCAAAAAGAGATTGTGGGAAAGCACCGATATAGATTGAAAAATCAAGTGTCTACTGGGGTTTTTGCAAAGATGTTCAAGGTAATGCCACTGCTTTTTATTTCTGGTATTAAACTTCCAGGCTTAGGGAAGTTTATGGGGCTTATTTTCGGAGATGTTGATCTGTTTGCTACATCATTTTACTGCCAACTGAAGTTAGAAGGATTTGGGCAATAGGAAGGTCTGATTCGACCTTAACCCATCAAAGTAGGGAGCAAAAGTCAGCTAAACATAAACAAAGCATTCATAAAATATGAACAGAATTTGAGCATTATGTCTGAATTTCATTTAACCCTTTGCCAAAACATAACTGATGGCTGGGAAATGTCATTGTGTTCTGCTGTTAAACTTATCTGAAGCTTTAATTGTTTGGTGGATGTGTTTTAATTGGATGTGTTTTAGTTATTTCTCTTTTTAAGTCCTTGTGGTTTAGCTAAGCACAGGGTGACGTCTTCAGTTCCTCACTGCATCTCAGAGGTGTAGCCTAGAGCCAGGCTTCAAAGCAGCCTTTGGGATACCTCACCTTTGAGGTTCCATTTCCAGAGGAATTCCTAACTCACTTTAGTTTGCAGGTCTCCACTAGCTGCCATTTGCAACTGAATAAAGTCAATCCAATTACTGAAACAAAGTCTAGAGTCATAGATGCAAGATATAGGCTTGCCTTCCCTCTCACACCTATGGTCCCAAAAATGGAATGTGCACCTTGAGGTACTATGAGAAATGTTTTATTTTCTGTATGGAAAGGTCTTTGCCTCACGTGTGTGATTCCTGGCCCTGGGACAGTAGATTCAGTGCTACAGAAATGCCAGAGGCTGGCCAAAACAGTCTTGTTCTCATGCTCTGTCCTTTTCATAGGGCATTACAGGATTTAGTTGGGTATATGTGCGTTACATGTGCTTGTGCATGTGCTTGGGGATCTAGTGAAAGGTTATATGAATCACAGCGCTCTCCCTGTTCCCACAAGTTCAACCCTGATTTCAAGGGCAAAACATGCCCAGAGAAATAATGGTAAAGAAATACTTGTACATTTGCTGTAAAGTTACAGTTTTGTCTTCAGTGAAACAAATGCTACCATACAGCAATGGGATAGTGAGGAACAAATCCAGGTTACCATTGGAAGGGTCTGTGTATCAGGTAGGTATTGTCCTTGCTGTTGCTGTGTTTACCTTTTTCATCTTTAACCCCCAGGAACCTATTTCCAAGTTTTCCGGCAGTCTTTTTGATAGCAATGGTGGCATGAGAGATCAAAGAAATACCAGAACAACTCTTCAAGAAAAGCACAAGTTGGCAATGAAAGGGAAGAATCCTCCAGGGACTAACACTAAGGTGCAGCCAGCTGTCTCCTCAGCAGGCAGCTTCCCCAGTGAGAGCAGCCGGATCCCAGAGGAACTGAGGGTGATGGATGTACCACAGACCCCACTGAAGGTATTGAACTGCTGCATGGGCTGGGCTTGCTGGTGGAGGGGCTCTGTGTTTCTGTGGGGAAGTCCATGTGTTGGGGGCGGGGGGGGGTAAGTCCTCTTCTTGTGTGTGGCAGTTTATAAAATATGCATAGAAGGGGGACATTGCATGGTAGATTTCATGAGACTTACAGAGGGTAAGCTGAAGGTCATCCTTGCTCCCCCTGGTTTATGTATAAAAAGAATTTTCCTTTGAAAAAAACCTGACAAAACTCACTTTCCTTGTAGCCATGCATCTCGTTTTATATATCCAGCTTTGGTATTGTGAGCTCAAGTCAAGAGTTTGTGCAGGTGGGCACTCAGCTAAGTCTTTATTTAGTCCATGGTTTTGGAGCAGTGGCATGGTCTTACCCTCATGGCATGAGAAAGCTTCCATCCTGTGAAAAGGAGGGGGAATGTTCAAGTGAAAATTTATCAGTGAGAACTGCAAGATTTTGGCTGAAAGTTATGAAAAAGCTATGGTCTGAACTCAATGGATATATCCCATCTTGGCATGCTTTGGAGGACATGAGGAGGAAACATACTTTATGGATTGTTTCTTGGAAGGGTACAAGGCACACCTCTGCTGACTGCCTGTGGGACAGGATGCAGCACCAGGAAAGGTAGCTTGCCCAAAAGTGGCACCGGTGCTGGGACCTGTCATCAAAGCAGTGCTGGCAGTCACGGGCTTGTGAAGTGTTGAGAATTCAGGTAATGCTAAGTCTAAGCCACGTGTGGCAGAGTGGTTTTCATTTGGCTGATATGGTCTTTTCATATATTTTAGGAATTAGGAATTTCAGATGAGTATCTTCTATGTGCAAGAGTGACTGCATACATTTGTTAAATTTGCATAAATTTGTTAAAAGCAAAGATTTTTCATAAATTTATCAAATAATATTTACTCTTCACTTCTCCTGTGTACTGACTGGCATTGTTGCCATCGTGAATGCTTAGTGAATCTGTGGGTTTTATGAAGCAACTGGTTGGTCAGTAGTCTTATAAACAGCCTTATATGGTTTTGGCATGACTCTAACACCTGGAGAAATCATGCATTCTTGGTATTATTGAAGAGTAAAGACTAGTCTTGCATGTGCCAGTGTTGAAGCGTAGCACCATTCTTCTCTGGGCTGAGCTCTCTAGGGTCATGTCTGCTGGTGTTCAGAGTGAGAAGTAGATTTTCAATGCTAATGTTGGCAATGTTTTTGATTAATCAGACTACTCACCCATTGTAATTCTTTACAGGTAACCATTACTGTGTGCAGCCAAATGGGGAGCCTTGGTATTAGCATTGCTGGTGGAAAGGGCTCACCCTCGTGTAAAGACAGTGATGAGGTGCATTTCTTATTCAAAATTTATCTACTGATCATTAGAAATAGACCAATGAGTAGTTCTTTGAGCTATTGTGTTTTGTTGTTTTCTTTCTGAGGTTGTCCTTAATGTAACATTATTGTCTTTGTGATAAAGCTAGCAAGGGTAAACATGCGTAACTTATTTCCTAAAGTAGGAGCTGACACTAGCTTTTGATGGGAAGCTTCTGGAGGGATGATTTTGGAGAGAAAACCCAAGGTAAACCAATGATTTTCCAGAGGCAACCTGATGGCTGAAACACTGTTGTCTAATTTCCATTTTCGGCTTCAATTTGAGGTCACTCCCTTGGCAATCCACATGCTCTCCCATCCCATTTGCTAATTCCCAGGAGCTAACTAGACTTGAGAGAAGTATTTCTCACAACTTCTCACTGAACTATCATTTAAATAAATCTTTGTTTCCCAATCTGTCCCCCATGGCACAGTGTAAACAATTACTGACTTTTGTCCATTATTGTATGTGTCAGCCATGGAGACTTCTTTTTTGGTCTTGCTAATGTGCTAAGGCATTTAGTTTTTAATTTTATAGGGGGCAACAGAACAACAAGTCTTGAAAATTAATTACTTCCCATTTGCTTTTTACATCTAAGAACAATAGAAGAAATTCTGTCAGGTCTAAAACCTGTCTTTTGTCTTACCAGGGGATCTTGATTGCACGGCTGCCGAAAGACAGCCCATCAGACTTGGCTGGAGTACAAGCAGGAGACAGAGTGGCTGAGGTAGATGTGTTCTTTGTCAATGCGGAGTATATTCTCTTGTTGTTGTCTTTTAAATCAAATCACTCAGAGTTGGGGAATTTGAGATCTAGATTTAGGCTTGCCTTAGCTTTTCAGATACTTATTATGAAGAAATTATAATAACATTAAATTGTCGTATTCCTTATTACTATATTCTGGTTGTCAGATCTTTATGTTCAAAGTGCTTAACAAAATATTATTCACTTAAATGACTGATTCACATAGGAAAATAATGGTCTTAATAAGCAGTTATGTAAGAACAAATGCAGTTGTACCTGGTCCAAGAAGCTTTCCTATGTCATGGTTTAGAGTTACTAGATGAGTTCATTGCAGTTGTAACAAAGAAATATAAACTAGGTGAGCTTGTTTCCCCAAGGTAATTTTTGATGGGGACAGAACAGCTCAAAACAACTCCCCTGATGGAGGCTTGCAGTGCCAAGTGCCCAAGGGATAGATGTGTCTCTCGGGCTGCTCCACCTCAAACCTCATCCTTCTCAGCAGAAGCCACTGTCTTGGTCTTCAGTTTCCCAAGAGCACGTATACGGTTTTGTGATATATATTTTAGACGTACTGTTTGGTTTCTACCTACTGAAAATAGTGGAGTAGGAGGGGAACCTCTACAAAATTACTTTGAGGTGAAACTGGTCCATGGCTTCTTTTCAGCTCCTTCTCTTAAACTGTCGTTTATACTTGCTTAAATGAATACTCTTTACTGCAGCATACTCCATGTCGAATTAAGATGGGATAGAGCAAACAGTACTGTATGTCTGTTAAATTGTCAGGACTATGGATACAACCTCTGTCAGCCCAAGACTATTTAATCATAAATTAATCTACTAATTTTGTCAAACTATGCTATAGAATTATTAGCAGAGGATTGTGTTCCATAATCCACATACCGTGTTAGTGTAACAGTTTTTAAAAGGTTAATTATAGATAAAATTCTGTATAATTTTAAGATTTTTCTTTTATGAAAGGTATTTTAACAGATGTGAGAGTTTAAATAATTCTTTACATATTTCACATTATCAGATCATCAGGAAAAAAAAAAATCAGGATTTTTAGTTGCTGTACCTTTACCTTCTGAGCAGAGTTTCTAATAAACTCAGTATCTTAAAAATGAACCCCTTTTGTCAGGTTCCCCCACAAGGCTGTAATTAATTTCTTATTTTGGGGCTATTTGGAATATAATAACTGCTAGTATCTGTTCACTTAATCAGTATTGAAACAAGTGAAAAATACAGGAAATTTCTTTTCCATATTGTTGTGCTCTGCTGTTGTTACCATATAAATAGTTAGGATTTCTCCATCTCCCACAAGATGGCAGAATCATTCATCTGTTTAAAGAATACAGAAAACGAATCTCTGATTTTTGTGTGTGTGGTTGATGAAAAGGAATTAATGCAATCAGATGTGCTATAGGAATCCTAATGTTTTGACCACAGGGATAATCTGGGTACAAATAATGAGCATTTTTCTCTTGAAACTATGTGTTACAACTTCTTATTCTTGAACTGATCATTTCAACAGTTCAAATATACAATTCATCAAAAATGGGGAACAGCAAGAATTACAATTTTGATTGCTTTCATTGTGCAACCACATATAACAATAGGGCAAAGTATTTGTATAATAACCTGAGAGGGAGGGAATTGTTCTTCTGCATTCAGAATAAAAGTATGTGTTTCTGGTGTGTTTTTTTAAAGGCTACCTTCATTTCAGAACCTGCTGTCCTTGATGCTGGTCCTACTGAAGCTTCACCCAAGGGCAGCCACTTCCCAACAGTAAATCACATCATAACAGTAAGTAAGATGGCCCAGTAAATAACAAATAATATTTACCTAAGTAATTTGTGTTGTCTGTCATTAATGCTAATTAAGACTGGGACAGATCTTATGAGTAACAAGACACATACCAAAGATCAGAGACCCTACCAGGCGTTTCCTTGGCTGTCACTGCAGCTGGAACATGGCTTCTGGAGGAGCTCAGCTCCTGGGTAGGCATCAGTGTAGCAGACCAGAGCTTTTGAAGCACTCTGGTTTGGGGACTTTGAGGGTGGTGTCCATTCCCTCCTGCTTAAGTGTTTATTATATTGTCTGGACTCTCTCTAGCTAATGAAAGGAGCAGCATTTCCAGGGTCCCTCTTTTAGGAGGGAGAGGTTGAACTGCTACCTGGAGGTGACAATTTTCATTTTTTGACTGGAGGGGGAACTTGTGCGACAGGCTAAGACATGCCCATATTTTAGGTGACCAGCGTCAGACGAGAGTAAGCCTATTGCTTACTAAGGGAAATGGCTGAGCCTGCAGGGTAGCTTTTAGAAATCTGAGTCACTTTTGTGAACTTCTCTAGCAAATAAAACTCTCTGAAGACTTACCCTAATCTTTTCATCTACCTGCACACATGAAACTATGGCTCTGCTAGGAAGATACAATAAGATTAAGGTATCTGAATAATTAAGGTCAAAAAGCATCCTACTTTTTTGAAACCTGAAGTACCAAAAAGGAAAAAGTGTTTCTCCTACAGCAAATGCCAGAGGAATGCTTTGTTTGATTCCTCTTCTTCCAGCCTTTTTTTATCCTTTTCCATGAATACCATTCAAAACCCAGCTAGTGGCAAAAAATGGAAATTCATATATTATATAAAAGACTATAATCAAAGACCATGTTCACGTTTTAATAGCCACTCAGATTTTTTTAAAATAATGTGATTTGTTAGTTGACTGCAAAAGTGAGCAAATTGACCATGCAAATCTGTTAATATCTGTTAATCACTGTTTGAGAAAGGTTGAGCTGCAGCATTTGTCCATAATATGGTCTAAGAAAAGTTTTCTATTCAGTTGCTTAAAGAAACTTATTTTGAGGCCTCTGGTCTTCAACATCATCTTGTGAAACATTTAGACCAGTTTTATTTTCCAGATGAAAACACTTCCTTCAATTTGGGTTTTTTTTTGTCCAGCTCTACTTGGTAGCTGTTTCTTATGGTTCTAACCAGCATTGCAGGAAGCGTGAGGCTTCCTGTTAGAGGAACCACTCTTGAAAGGGTTTATTCACACATTGCTAGTGTCCTGGATCTCTTGCAGGGGTATCTGACTTCTAGTGCTTTCATCCTGAAAGAGGAAATGACCATATTTTTATGTTGTGTGCCTTTTGGAAAATAATGCCTCCCTTTAAAATTCTTCAGCTATAGAGGGAGGAGGAGGAAGATAAGGCCAAATCACTTAACTTAAGGCACCATACACAGAGGGAGTCAACTGGCTGAATATGTTCCAACTGTCAAAAGTAGCCCATGTACAAGTTCTTTTGTGAAGAAACATTTGCATTTCTGGTTTTGTTTCTTTTTTGAAATCAAAATCTTTGTGCTGTAGCAAATAGTGTATGTTATCGCCTGTAACCTAGAGAAGCATTCATCAATCTTAGGGATTCTGGACTTGCTGGGAGTATCCTGCTGACTTTGGAACTCTCAGTATCTCATCTGTTCTTGCTTTGAAGTTTCTCTTATTCCTCAGTAACTGTCTTATCTGAAAGATAAGCCTGCCTTCTTATGGAGGACTTGCTTTGCATGTTCAGATAAGCAGGTGGCAGTAGGACCATAATACAGAATCTTGTTCTGTGCTAGGAATATAGGAAGGTTTGCTTCCTTTGTATTTCTGATCAGGTTTCAAGAGAGGATGAGTGCGTCTATATCAAGGGAGGGAAGGAGAGAAGCATGATGGCAGAAAAACCAAAGACTTCTATTATTCTTCCTGCAAAAACTGAATGTGTGCTGGATGGTGCCTGTCTTCCTTCTCCCTCTCTTCCATGTCATCACTGCCCACCAGCAGATACTTTCTTCATTTATTTATTTTTATTGCATTTTAATAAACATTCTCTTTGCATATGCTATCTGTGATAATATTTGTCTTGAACTTGCTAGCCATAGCCTTCTAGCCATCTCTTGCTATTGCCCATCCTGTGTCTGAGCCTGGTGCTCTGATATTACGAAGGGTAACGCTGCTGCCAGGTCCAGGTTTGCCTTGGGCTTGGTTGCTCTGACTGTTTTTAAAAGGCTCATTTGAATTGTTAACTCATCCAACCAAACTCAATTTCAAACCCTTTTTGCCAGCTTTAAGATTTCACGACAGTGTGAATGGCCAGTAATTAATTGGACAAATGAAATGCTCTTTCACTCTGAGTCACAGTTTTGCAAAGGAAAAATGAGAATCTCCCTTGGTTTTAATTATGATTGAGTATCATACTGAAATGTAGAGGCCCCAGAACTTTAGTTACAATTAGATGCTTTTTTAAATACAATATTTTTTAGACTTGCCTCAGTTATGCTAATCACACCTCAAAAAAATGAAAACAGTTTATTTTACTTGTTTAATATGTATATATCTAAAGAAAAATATTGTAAGTTAACTTAAACCAAGTCTTTGGATTTTAAAATGGTGATCTTAAATAAGACTATGTAAAGATGTTCATCAAAATATAAGAGATTAAAATCACAGCTGATATGGCTGTCTACGTGCAGACTGTGAGTAAAATACTGCATATCTAACTACAGGGGCAGAAAAATCAGGACTGCAAACACAGTGCCCCATGCTGACTATAACAGGAGGAATTTTAACTTGGATTCTGGAGTTTTCATTTCCAGTTTTCTGCTGTTTCCTATCTATGCTTTCAAACATAGAGCCAACTCTTCAAAATCTTTCTGTATCATAAATATTTTTATTCAAGCTCTGACTGAAATTCCCAATGGATTTTTGTCTCAGTGAATGGTGAGTGTTGACAGATTTCAGCATCTCATATCACTTCATCATCATGTCATCTTCTCTGATCCATTTTCGGCCCTATCAATATCTTAAGGATATTAAATACTTCATAATTAATCTCAAGTCTCTTAGATATTTTACTTCAATTCTTACCATATTATTTTATCTAATTTTATACCTTTGCCCTGGGAATTTCCTCAGTTAGATTTTTTTCATGTAGTTCACCAGGGGTACAAATGTCACTTATAGTGAAGATTTTCAAGGAAGGTTAAAGTAAGAATTATCAATTAAAAGCGATTGTGTTAAAAAAAAAAAGCTTACAGTATTGGAAAAATCTGAAGAACTTCATCAAGCTAAAAAAACCAAATGTTTTGGATGTTTTGTTTAAAAATGCAGAGATTCCAAGTGTTCCTAACTACAGTGAGAAAACAGACATCTTCAGTGAACGAGAACATGTATCAAAGTGAAATGCTCCCGTGCCTGCAGAAAGTGAATAAGCATATATACCATGCTTCCACAATACATAGGTTGCTGGTTGTCTGCCTCTGTCTCACATTGTTTGTATACAAGCTGTGAGAAACCTTAAATGGATGGGAATCTGAGCAGGTCCACCTTCTTCATTTCCAGCTGATGCAGACTTTTCAGGAAAAAAACTTGATGCACATATACTAGTTAAAAAAATCTTCAGAAATCTAAGTATCAAACCCTTTCTTTATTCATCAGAGCATGTTAGTTTTAAACATATCAGAAAACTGAAATCATACAACATATACATAATAGAACTTCTTTCTTATTTCTTTAGTCATCATCTTACTTTGTTCAATTTTAAAAGCAAAGCCAGTGGAGTACTCAAGTCAGAAAAACAGTGTAAAAGAAGACAACTAAAGAGTGATTCAGTTCCTATCATCAACAAAGCCACGTTTCTTCTGAAGCTTGTTTTAAACAGTAAAGACCTTGCTCACATCACATACAGTGTTTGAGTGACCTGTTCCCATAGCACTATAAGACTTAATACTTCAAGTTTCTTATGAGGAACTGCTTTATCCCTTCTCCAAAACATTTTCATGACTCTGAATCATGTCAGTTAAGGGTGTTGGTGTTTTTATGTTTGTTTTGTTTTCTATTCTGACAAGCTAAGTTAGTTTTAGAAATCAGGAGTCTGACTCTTCACTGCCTTGCATCTTGTGCAGGTTTATTTATGTTTGCAAAGAAGCCTATGCACACAGCCTCGTTGGTTTAGCTAACCCTGTAGTCATCGTGTGAGCTTCAGTGGAGTGTAAGCACCCATCTGCCATGTGACTGCCTTCTCCAGTTCATCTGCTAGTTTGGTTCTGCTTTTATCTGAGCAACAGATTATTTCTGAGTCAGGAGGAAAGATGAAACATAAAGGTGTGTGGTGTAGGCACTGTGTTTACCTCTATAGTGTAGTGGTTGGGGAACTTATTTTGTGAATTTGGAATTAAGTTCCTGCTCCCAACAAATGCTTCTGTTTGCACAGTGTAACTTTTTTCCTCTCTTCCTTTTAAGTAGTTTTCTCACAGGACTTGGTCAGAGCTGACTCACTTCAAACTTTAAATTCTTGGATTTTGCAGAGCTTGTAAGTAAAAAATGCTAAATATGAAAAACCTTTAAAAAAGACAAGTCATTAGCTGATCTTTTCAAGACACCGCATTAAAATACCTCAAAGTTAGAGAAAAATAATCTACAAAATAAACCCATTATATGGTAGACAATATAAGCACTGCAGACAATATAAGCAAAAACACGTGCAACAGGCAAGAAGAGTCAAGCAAGGCACCTGGAACTATGCTGTAGCACATAGCATACTATTGGAGAATAGAAAGGATAAATATTCAAACAACCACACAGATTACCAGCAACATCTCCCCTTGTAAAAGATGCCCTCATGGACTCTGCAGGAGCTCAGCAGGAGCTGAGACTGTACTGAGTTCCTGCAAGCATTCAGGTACAGCTGCTGCCTTCTGTAGGGGTGATGACCTTTCTTAAAAATCAAAGGATTGGTAACTTGGGCTGTGGGTAGCACTGCTTATGGGAGCAGTACCTTTTAAGTCTCCCAGTGGGATCAAAGCAATACATTTTCTTCAATATTTTTATAGCATCAGGCCATAAATGATTACTCAGAAAGCACTTACATGAAAATCTCTCTATCGGGTTCCAGTGGCAGGGAAGTCACTATCCAGTGGTACATTAGTAGATAAAAGAAATGGAGCAAGGACCATTTTCATACGCAATTGAAATCATATAGAAGCCTTTTGTGTCTAATGGCAATGCAAATATGACATGATGGACATTGATCTTCCATTGTTGTGGTGAGTTTGACGGAACTCCACCTTTCTTGCCTTGTGCATTGCCTTTGGAAGGCACTGAGCTGCTGGAGAGGAAAAACAGAAGTGGGCTTTGCTTTAAATGTGACATGGCCAAATGTTATATATACTACACACTAGAAGACAAATAAAACATGCCAGATGTTCTCTTGCTGTTCCAAGAAGTAGAGAAAATACCTGATTTTAAACCTGAGCTGTAAAATATATTGATATCTAGAAAATTCCCACAGAGGAAATTTTCATAGAATCATAGAGCAGTTAGGTTTGGAAGGGACCTTTAAAGGTCATCTTGTCCACCCCCTTGCAGTGAGTAGGGACATCTTCAACTAGAACAGGTTTCTCAGAGCCCCATCCAACCTGACCTTGAATATTTCCAGGAATGGTGCATCCACACCTCTCTGAGCAACCTGTTCCAGTGTTTTACCACCTGCCTGGTGCACTGAACTTCCAGGAAATCATGCTGAGCTGCATTAGCTTTCGGAGCAAATCACCAGGCACATGTGGGAATAGCAACAAGGGTGGGCTGGTTGGGTAGACCTTGCTCAAGACTCTCACCAAGCTGCCGCACACAAAACCCAGGCAGCACTTTTAAAAGTGTGGTGCCAAAGCTTCTCTGGCTGTGCTTGAGAGTAGTGTGGCTGCTCCAAATGTAAGGATGAACAGAATTATGTGCTTCCCTCTCCCAACCCCAAGTGACAAGAGGTGCTATCACGAGCCTATTGCTTCATGAGCGCAGAAGCACAGGTCACCTGCTTTCCTTATGCAGAGGTCTTCTGCAGCCAAGTGTAATGAGGCACTTCAACCATGCCTGACCGTAGATTTATCCTCCCCAGGGTGCAGAAGAGGATTATATCTCTCTCTCCACCTGACTTCACAATTTCTGCAGTTTTGCCACAGGCCTCCACAGCAGTAAAATATTTGCACTGTAAAGTGCCAGGGAAAGGGATGCAGCCAGGGGTTTCCAAGACCAGGAAAGTTGAAAGTGCACCATGAAACACATGCTGGTTAAAATGTTCCTGATATGCCGTAAGAGGGAAACTGTGTCGAATGCCTAGACGGGGTTTGCAAATTCATATGGTTTCATACAGGCAGGTCTGCATTAGGGGCTTTCTGTCACACCCACCTCGCCCTTGCCCCAGCCACTGTCCCCGCTGTGCCCTGGCTGCTGTGCCCTCTCCCGCCTGGCGGTGGCGGTGCTTGTGAGTAATGAACACACAAGAAATTAATTAGATCTCATTCTCCCTCTTCGACTTGTATTTACTTGTTTTCTTTTGGGGAGAAGGCTGCTTTTATCTGTTGTCTCTGACTTTGGGAGGAAAACATCTCATCGCTTCAACTTTGAAAGCCGTCAGATGCCGGCTTGGTATGAACCATGCAGCAGTTGATCTGCCTGTTCTCTGCTGTTCTTGTTGGATGCATTTTGGCATCTTCTTTTTAAAACTTTTATTGAAAAATACAGTTGTGTTACATTTTTTAGGCACGACTAAGCCCTTCTTCAGTTTAAATTTGATTTAGACAGTTTCTGCTATGAATACAGTCATCAGCAAATATGAGCTTTTCCATCTAGCAAAGGCACATTTTCACTGTTTAGTAAGAAGGCTGAATTTCCTGTTCAAGTTTAAAAATTTACTTCCATCACCAGTGATGACAAAAAAGGTAAGAGTAATTTTGAAATCATGAAAACATTATTCATGAAGTATGTAAACCCCTGCAAATGTTCTCAACCAAGTAGATATTTTTGTTTTCCCCTTTCTACCAACTGATGGGTACCAACTTTAGCACTGGTGTCAGTGAAGATCAGCTGTTAAGTCAAATTTCAAAAATATGTACTATTTAGATATACAGAGCTGAGCTAGGCAGACATTCCTATTACAGGTATTTTCTAACTGGGGAATATTTTCTTTAGAAAGTTATCTATTTGAACTAGGGTTAAAAGTATGTCTGGTTTTCTTCCAAAAGGCCAATCTAAATTCTTTTTCCCTGCCCCTATTCCATCAAACTTTGGCTTTTCATGTGTCCTATCACCTTCTGATCTGTAGCCTTTGTCCCCAGTGGCTGACCTTGCTGCCAGCTGTGCTTTGCCTTGTCGCTGCTGTTTATGCTTTTGATGTGAAGCTTGGGTTTTAGCCATGACTGTTGCCTTGAGAGCTTTCTTCTCCCGCTAAGGTTGGAGTATGGACCTGTGGGTGGGGGGAGGTGAGAAGAAGGGAAAGGCTTATAGAAGAAAAAAAAATGATGGGGTTTGTTCTGTTCAGTTTTAGTTTTGAAAAAATTATAAGAAGACATAATGAGCTGTCCTTTATGGACTGTTCTGCAATATTTTGGACAAAACATTTTTATTAGAAGTAGACAAGAAAAGCATATGTGCACATCTGGAAGTTAAAAATGATGGGATGTTAACCTCTTGGCAGGATATCTTATCACTCTTTAAGAAGCTGCTTTCAACTGAAGCATCGTAGCTAGTTGTGAGTTTATTACTATCCTATTTCAATATGAAAGAATTTTTACAGCCAACACTGCAGCTGAGTTGCCCGAGGTTATTTAGATGGCTTCATTTTACTGCTTGCTGCAGAGGACTAGGAGTGCACAGGCAGCCCCTCTCTGTGCTCCAGTTAAAGGACTCTAGCTTTCAGTAGAGGCTGTTAATTCCATTCAATGAGAGTGTCTGAAATAATTTGATTTTAGTTATTTAGTTATGCTTAATTCAAACAAAAATTTTTTTTTTAGTGAATCTTTTCAGTGTACAAAGTCTTCACTTTTATGTTGAAAAAAGTGTAAGAAAGACACGAACAAGGTAGTGGAAGAAATATCCATAGTGAACCCACTGGTTCTAGTTACTGTACTGTACACTGGTGTAGTACCGGACATGTTGTTAGTGAAGCTTACTTTTTAGGCACTGAAAATACAATTTCAGGGGAAAATGGAAAAATAGTAATTTATTTCAAATTGCTAATTATACATTTTTGTGAAAAAGTATTCTATATATTTTGGCGGATCAGGATTGAATGGTAGTTCAAATATTATTTAAATAATGAGTGCATGATGATGGAAACTGAGTAGGAGGACTTTGCTATTTCAGTAGAAGTATTTTAAACAAGTTCAAACACTATTCAGTAATGAGTGGAGAAAACAATGGAATACTAGAGAATCTGGATAATTTGTCCTCCTACACCAGCATCAACTTTTTTTGAAGCGTTACGTATAGAAGATGGAAATTTCACACCTTCCCACATGCCTTAGGCAAGCAACTTGAGATCAGGTGCCTGTACTGAAAAGGTTTTCCTTATTGCCATCCTAAATGTCTCTTTCTTGCCTTGTCTTTAATGGGCAGTGGATAGAGTTTGCTTCCTGTTTGCTGTGCCATTTTTTCACATAGGAAATCTGTTCTCCTGTCTTCCCTTGGTCATGCTGCACAAGGAAATGTACATTCAAATATGAAGAGTAAAGAAAAGCTCTAAGAGCAAAGCTAGCCTATTTAATAGAGTAAAGCTGAGGTCAATGAAGATAAGAAGGAAAATCTGAAATCCCTCCTGGTGTTCTGGAAGGAGAAGCACTGGGTTTGAGAAAAGGATGTAACAAAATATAATGCAAGTTTCAAGTTGTTGAGTTTTATTGCTGTTACTTTGTTTTGTTTTGTTTATGTGGGTTTTTTTTTTTAACAAAACTGAAAAACAAGGAATCTGATAAGGTTTATATTGTGATATTCCTGGAGCTAGGGTGAATGTGAAGGCAGTGATAGAGAGTGCTGGGTTCCTAGGGGATGGTTAGGTGCAGATGGAAAGGCCACTGTGGTTAGAAATGTGATGTGTGTTTCTTACATCCATTTTGTGTTGGTTTTGGTTTATAGAGGAAATTAATTGATAACTTTTGATGCTAGGAGAGGGAGAGTAGAGGCCTGAGATTCTTTTCATTGAATTAGACTTGTACAAATGCATACTCTGTTACTTAATTGGATTTGCAATTGCATAGTTGGCACAATCCACAACCAAGAGTTGTTTTGTCATTGGTACCTATGTTTCAGATTTGAGGATATCAGGGCTCCTCAGCATCCCATCAGGGAGAACGACAGAGCAGGATAATTGACCACAGGGGAAGGAGCAGCGATGGGTAAAGGGAAAGCAGTGGTATGGGTTCACATGAAGCTTCAGAGGGAGGGTGGGCAGGGAATATGCAGAAAGTAGAGGGACAGAGAATACAGCTGCACTTGGACCAGAACATTTGATTTGTTACAAAAACTCAACAGTACGTCTCCAAATCAGTGTGAGTCTGTATATATGTGAGCTTTCACCTGCCTGGAGAGGGTATAGAGGGACTACTGTGGATCAGAGCTGAGCCTGCTCTTCTCTCGGGAGTCCAGTTTTCCGGCCTTTGCAGCAGTTCTGGGCTGAGACGCTGTTCAGCATCTGCTGTAGAAAATTGGTTGGTCATTTAGTGCTGGTTCCTCTTTATCTGCAGCAACATGAAAGATTCATTGTAAGACTTCCCCAACACCATGTACTTTGTGGAAGCAGTTAATACAATTACCGTAGAAATGTTGAACGAGTGACTTCCATGAATTAAATTCACTTTATGATTGCAAGACCTAGACTCATCATAATATTTGAAAGATAGTATGAAAGAACTCATGAAATGTTTGAAGAAAAGCTTTTTTAGAAAATTGATTTTGATTCCTTGGAAGTGGAATCCCTGGGAAGTAGAAACCATGCTGATAAAGAGTATTTTAAAAAAATGACATTCAAAATGGCTAAGGTTTATTCTTCAAAAGGAAGAATAGGTACTGCTGACTCTTCATGGCTAATGGAATACATGTCTGGTTGTGGAGAGATGTGCATATGTCTATTTTTGAATAGCACAGTACACAAAGAAAGGTCTTCTGTGAGCTTTGAACAGACAGCTCAATAAAATGCCAAATCTGGTCCCGGATATGGCTATAGGTAACTTCAGGTAGGGCATAGACCTTCACACTAGTTTTTGAGGTGTCAGAATTTCATTATGTGACCCAGTAAATCACCTGTATGTATAGGATGTGCATTTGCTGAAGTGCAAAGCAGCTGTCTGCTGGCTGTTGTTAAGCAAGAAGCATCTTTCAGCAATGAACAGAGCCAAGAGAAACATCCAGTGCATAGAATGCCTATAAGTGCTGTCACATGTGCATGACAGGAGTTGCTACCTTGGCCAGTACTTAGGATCTATATAGGTTATTTAAAGATTCCAGAAATGTGAACTTCTGAGTTTAAGCAACAGAAAAGGAAGGGGGAAAAAAGAGAAAGATATAATTGAGCACTCAGTACATCAAGGAATATAACTAAATTTATGCCTAGTTTTAAAATTAGTTTACAGCTCTCAGGGGTGAGATTCAACTCCAAACTGACACCTGCATTTTGGTGTCTGTGTGTAGTATGCTGTGAGCCAGGGGGTTGCCAGGCCTCCCAACAGTCAGTGGAGTTGGAGCTAATGTCAGTGGAGCCTGGGGAATAATTCATTTTACTTCAATGCAGAAGCCTCCTGGCTGTCTAGCTCAACAGCCACGAAGCATCTATTTGCTTATGTAATTTCCTAAATCAAATAATGTACAGCAAGGAAATAATATAAAAACAATTGAATTTGTGGTGTCAACATGAAATGTTCTTATAAAATGCAAAGAAATGCAACAAAGCAGCTGATAAATAAGAAGTTCCTGAAAAATTTTAGGCTACTAATAAGGTGGCCACTTTATTTATTACACATGATTATATTACCTATTTGTTAGATATATTGACGCACTCTTATATCTGTTTTCAATTACATGTTAAACATTTTTTTAAAATTAGTGAAAAGTAGGATGATTTTGTGCATCAGAGTAATTATTTGTAGTAATCCATTAATTGATACAAGCCATTACTGATACATTATTTGACTAAACACCAAGAGCCTGACATTATCTTTTCTCAGTTACAGAATTTAAATTAACTTTAAAACATTGTAATGTAATTCTCAAAAACACAAAGTTCTTGGCCAAAAAATTGACATGAATCAAATCCATGTGTTCTTATTTTACTGACAAATTGAAACATTAATATTTTGTCTTAATGTTTCCTTTAAATATACTTTGTCAGGAAAGAAACCAGAACATGCAATTTTTCAAAGATAAATAATTGATACACTTTGTGGTACTTAATTAATCTCTTATTGCTTTCAGGTGCATGAATTAAATGAATAATGAAGTTTAATTAAAATAGATGTATATATTTAATATTTTCTTGTCTTTATTTTTTGAAATATTTTTATCTTTTTTTTACCTATGGAAGGTTTTTTAAAAGATTAGCTAAGGAATGGAAAAGGCAGTTTATATCAATTTTGTTTAATTATCAATGCAATTTTTGACATAGAACAGCTAGTCTGTCAGGAAACAAAAGAAGGGCTAAGGGGAATCTCTGTCCTTTGTTGAATGTGTGAGGAAACATAGGGACCAAGGATGAGGAAAATCCTGAGGTACTTAATGCCTTCTTTGCCCCAGTCTTTAATAGCAAGACCAGTTGCTCTCTGGGTATTAGTGCCCTGAGCTGGAAGACAGGAAGAGGGAGCAGAATGAAGCTCCCATAATCAAAGGGGAAACGTTCAGCACCTGCCACAGCACTTAGACACATATGAGTCTATGGGGCCAGATGGAATTCACCCAAGGGTACTGAGGGAGCTGGGGAAGTACTCACTGAGCCACTTTTCATCATCTACTGGTGGTCCTGGCTAACTGGGAGGGTCCCAGGTGGCTGGAAGCTGGCAAATGTGATGCCCATCTAGAAGAGGGGCTGGAAGGAGGAGCCAGGGCACTAGAGATTGACTAACCTGATCTTCTATGATATACACTTTGTGGAAGGGGGAAAGACTGTAGATGTTGTCTACCCAGACTTTAGTAAAGCCTTTGACACTGTTTCCCACAGCATCTTCCTGGAGAAACTGGCTGCTCATGGCTTGGATGGGGACACTGTTGCTGAGTCAAAAACTGGCTGAGTGGCTGGGCCCAGAGAGTTGTGATGAATGGTGCTACATCCAGACAGCAAACAGTCACTAGTGCAGTTTGCCAGGGCTCAGTATTGGGATGAATCCTGTTTAATATCTCTATTGATGATATGGAGGAGGGAACCAAGAGCACCCTCAGCCAGTTTGCAGAGACCCCAGTTTGCATGGGAATGTTGATTTGCTGGAGGGCAGGAAGGCTTTGCAGAGGGATCTGGACAGGCTGGATTGATGGGCTGAGGCCAATTGTGTGAAGTTCAACAAGACCAAGTGCCAGTTCCTGTGCTTGTGTCACAACAACCCCAGGCAGTGCTATAGGCTGGGGCAGAGTGGCTGGAAAGCTGCCCAGTGGAAAAGGACATGGGGGTGCTGGTTGATAGCAGCTGAACATGAGCCAGCAGTGCATCCTGGTGGCCAAATGGCCAATGGAATCCTGTCTTGTATCAGAAATAATGTGGCCAACAGGACCAGGGCAGAGATCATTCCTCTGGTGAGGCCACACCTCAAATTCTGTGTTTTCAGTTTTTCACTACAGGAAAGACACTGAAGTGCTGGGGCATGTCCAGAGAAGGGCAATGGAGCTGGTGAAGGAGGTGGAACACAAGTCATATAAGGAGTGGCTGAGGGAGCTGGGGTTGTTTAGCTTGGTAAAAAGGAATCTCAGGGAAGACCTTACTGCTTTCTACAACTACCTGAAAGGAGGTTGTAGCAAGGTAGGGGTTGGTCTCTTCTCCCAGGTAACAAGTGACAGGACAAGAGGAAATGGCCTCAATTTGTGCCGGGGAAGGTTTATATTGAACATTAGGAAAAATATCTTCACAGAAAGGATTGTTAAGCATTGGAACACACTGCCCAGAGAAGTGGCTGAGTCACCATCCCTGACGATATCTAAAAGATGTGTAGATGTGGTGTTTAGGGTCATGGTTTAGTGGTGGACTTGGCAGTGCTGGGTTAACAGTTGGACTTGATGATCTTAAAGATCTTTTCCAACCTAAACAATTCTATGAATCTTTGAAGTTCTGTGGTGTTACACCTCTCACATGTTTTTCTCATCACCTCTTTTCACTGTACCTCTAAAATACCCCCTTTAAACACTTCCCTGCTCTTGATCTGACTCTTTTCTCTGAAATCTTTCACGTTTTGCTGAAGATACCTCGGATAATCCTCACGCGCCCTTCCACTTCTGATGAAGATACCGACCAGTTGCCCCCAGACCCTGATGACTTTGAGCCTGAGGAGCCTGGCAGCGCAGGAGGCCATGCCTATTCGGACTGTCTGAGCAGCGCTTTTTATCCTCCCTAATAAAGTACTTCTCTGGAAAGAGTTAATGGGTGATTTTCTCTCCCATTGTTTGATTACATTTAGTGTAGTACTTGAACCACTATGCCTTATTTATAGCGAAAACCATTAAATGGAGGACGGATTTGAGCTGGGGGAGCAGAACCCTGTTTGTTTTTCTTTGCCTTGAACTTTCCTTTGGCCAGCACTTGAAACAAAATGCACTGGGTAGAGTTATGTGAATGTCACCATGTGTTTCAGTATCCACTTGTGAGTGTCCTACAGCACCTAAATGCAATGGTGAAAAAAGCAGGTGATTTTTATTCAGAAGGTACTTTACCCATTTGGAAACACAATGAAAACAATTGTATAGTTTGTTGGTTTTTTTTAAATCTTGTGTCCATGTTTTGTCTATACAGCTCATCCTTTCATCTGCCCCCATGTTCTTTTGAATTGTCCCTTTTAATGTTGTTTTCTATGAGAATTAAAAAAAAGAATTGTGTCTTTAATAGTGATGGGGTTTTTTACCCACAGAGAAAAGTTATTTGTGTTGGAATTCTGTATCTCATTCTAGTGTAATAAAGAATAGTTTCTCCAGGTATATCAGTAATGTGAATATATATCAGATTTGAACAAGACCTGTAAGTTGCATTTTATTAGATCCAAATGCAGGAGGCACCTTATGCAACTATGTACCTGAGAGTGAACTGAGAAGCAATTTCTTATGCTTGAGGAACTGTCTGAGACTCTTTTATTTCTCCTCCTGATTTGCATATAAGCAGAGCACCTTTAATTTGCCTTACTGCAGTATGCCAGTATTTCATGTATGTATGTGTGTGTGTATATATGAGGTAAGCATTTAAAAGAAAATGTTCCTGTACAACAGTGTTCAATCCTTTAATTCTCTTCACTGCTATTCAGATTTCTAGTGCATTTTGAGATGTTTAATAAACATATGTGGAGTTCCAAAGTACTGCCTTAACTCAGAGGTGAGGTCTGGCCCTGCTAGACTGGAATGTCATTACTTCCTTTTCATGTAGATGAAGTGTGCATTGATGGTTTTTATGATGTTTATACAGTTTCTTTTCCTGTAAATATAATACAGCACAACTCTGACCTGGTATATCCACATCTTTTATTCCCATTCTGAAAGATTTCTCAAGTGATCATTCATATATAGCTTCAATGAATGCTGGCATGTGGCTTTTCCAGAATTATGAAGTTCCCAGGAGAGTATGGCTGTCACAGAGTTAGAACAACATCTCCTACTGACAAAATAGATATTTTATTTTGAAAAGATAGGTTTGCAATAACACTATGATATCACGTCAGCTGCATCCACTGTGGTTTTTTCATTATCTTGTACATCTGCATTTTAATTGAAGATAGCAGTAGGAATATTAAGCTAGTTTCTTTCATTTGCAAAATGAACATCTTAGAATCTGCTATGACTTTAATATTAAAGACTATATTATGTGCATAAGCATTATGTTAAATGATGTTGATAAATGAAATAATATTAAAATGTTTGCTTCCCATCCCTTTTCTTCCTCCAAAATAAACAGGGTTCTTCCACCATGACTTAATGTTTGATCAATGCATATTGCAAAAATATCAACCTCAGAACCCACAAACACTTTGGCAATCTAGCTAGTACTGTACAGTTTATTACTGTTTTTTTGTCTCTTACTACACTGCAGAAAAAAATAAACTCAGCTGTTATAAACCAACCCTTGGCTGCAGAATAAGTAGTAATTGAGAGTTAGTAAAATAAAAGTAAGAGTTCTGTTGAGAACTCTGTATTGTATTTTTTTTCCTTCTCATAGATTGATGTGTATTTTAGATTCTTCATTGGGTCTTGGCAGTCAAAAGGTTTGCTATCAAAATTCCAATCTTTTAACCAAATGCTGTTGCCATTCAGGAAACTTTTAAACACTTAGATATTTATCTGTCCTTTTCAACTGAATTTGTTTTCAAGGCAAACTTCACATGGCAGTGTAGAGAATTTTGCTGTGGTTATAAACTTACGTGGTAACCTCTCTATGGAAAAAAATTGAACACACATTGACAAACGAACCCAAATACTTACGTAAATGGACACACAGCTCTGCAAAATATATCAATCAAAGCCTATGCTTATTCAAGCTTTTATTATGAAAAAATCTCCGCAGTAGCAGGTGATTATGTTCCGCTTTTGTTCTGCAAAAGAGGGGCAGAGGTGCGAGTCAGATGCTGTTGTCCTTATCAGCGTTACTGAGTAATGTCTCTTTTCAGGTTTGGCTGTTCGATAAGAGTGAGCAGAGACAGAAGGTGGAGACGGTGGGATGGGAGTTGGTCTGTTAATGACAGCTCATATCCTGTGCTCTTGCTTCCTGGTGACCTGGGAAGTGACTCGAAAAAACCCACTGCCTGGCTATGGAGCAGCCACTCATTTTCTATAGGGAACAGCTGCCACATCATTTAAAAGATAGCTAAAAAGGTATTTAATATTTTCCTAATTAGTCACTTCTTATCATTGTCACATCCATCGTTGTGGAGAAGGGATGGCAAACAGTACCAATAAATATGGGAGGGAAGATTTTTTTTGTGTGTGTGTAACTCATCTATTAAAATATATTTTACAGCCCAGGATAATTTGGTTTGCTGGGATATAGCAGTAATATTCAGGGACATCATGTGTATATAGCTGAAACAATGGGTATTTGACAGAAAAGAGATCTGTTGTTCCACTCCCGTATGTACTCCTGGAGGACAGCAGATGTAGGATCTTGCCGGCACAAGGATAGTCCACTTCAGAACAATTGACTTAGAAGACCTGCAAAGAGAAGAAAGTGCTTACAGCTTACATGGACTTCCATGTCAGAAAAGGCTCAGAGCTCTTGGAATCAATTTGTTATAATGTTGAAATAACCTTCCTAGTTTTCATGCTCAAATGTATACAAACTTGTCCCTTTGGAGAAACTTTGTCAAGGAGCCTCTTGCTCCCTGTACATGACATGTAGGATTCTGCTTCCTCACATGTAAAACAGAGACTGGCGGTGCCTGTGATGTTTTCCTCTTTTTCCACGCCTGCCACCTACTGCTCCCTGAGTGTTTGCAGAACTATCGGGGTGGACCAGGGAGTGACAGCAGCAGCTGCCGTGTGCCATGGCAGGAATGTGGACCCACCTCTCATAAGGATCAGCTTCCCACCCTTGGCTCCTGGCTGCCTGGAAGGTAAGCCTGCTTTGTATTACTGTCCAGTACTCTGCCGTGCTCTTCATTTCTACAAGGATCATGCCATGAAATGCCAGCTAGAAACGCTGCTGGGGTCCTGTCATTTCCAGGCATGTGCATGTGACCCTGGGTTCATGTGACCTGGAGTAACATAGGGATTGCTTGCTGGTGTTGCACGATGGGACTGAGAGAAGGGTGAGCACCAGAAATAACTTGGAAAGCTCAACTTGTGGCATCTGCCAGACTGGCAGTTACAAGTAGTGAGGCAGCCTACTGAGTTTTGTGCTTGTTCTTTCTTTCAACTTTTTGATTTAAGTGTGGGATGGGAACTCTCTCCACATTAGACTTTTAAAAATTACTGTGGGTGTGATTTCTCTTAGGTGTATTACTCTTAGGGTTTTTAGCTGATATATGTGACTTAAGTCACATAGCTTTCAACTGAGTATAATATAATTGATCACATCAGGGTCAGACTTAACACTTCTAACTGTTGAAAGCTTATGGTGTGTCTAATGCAGAGCAAATAAAAGGTATGGGCTTAAGAGCAGCAGTGCAGATGTGTGATGTGTGGTGCAGCCATTGGCTGGCAGCCCTGGGCTACCACTGAGCTGGGCTGGAAATGAAAATAGGCAAAGTAAAAGAATTATGGAAGCCACATGAGTGAAAACAGCTAAGAGTGACAGACACACATCGTGATAGTCACTGGCTTCATTCTCAACAACAGCAGATCAAATGAGTACGGAAAATACATCTGTTTGAATGGCTTCTTTACACAATACTGCTATTTGGGATATTCAGCACTTGCCTCTTACAAAAGAACTCACAGCCTTCCCCATCATCAACTTCATCTCTTGGCCTCTTGTTAGGTCCTGCTCTGAGAAGAAAAACAAGTGTCAAGAGAGGAGTGACTGTAATAAAAAGAATTAATTGAAAATAGCACAGTAATTTAGGCAATGTCTAGAACATGCTTTTACTCAGCACCTCTTTGCTATGTTTTCCCTAGCAAAGTAAAACAGGAAATATACAGTTACTGTCTCAGAAAGTCCCTGGAGTAGAATAACCATTATTTCTATGTAAGAAATAATATACTCTCATTACTATATAAAACGAAATTCTCATATGGTTAGGATCATGATCTTTCCTCAAATTTAGTGGTGAAATATCATGCTGAGCAAGCTGTGGTAGATAATAAGGTGATGTCAGCTTTTCTATGATGTCTCCAGGGTCCTTATATAATTCAGGCTACAGAAGAGCCCTGCATCCAGTATTTCCTGGGCTCCTTGATTTAAGCATGATGGCATGAAGTTTGGTGTCATACTCTCTTGCATTTACAGCTTTTTTTTTTTTCCTGTTCCCATCTCCAATGCAGTTTGCTTCAACTCCCTTGCAGTTGCACAGTCAGCAGCATGATGCATCCAGAATATAAATTTCCATTCATGAGAAGTGGAGCTTCTCAAGTGAATGCTATTAGATGCTTTTACAAGAATGCTAAGGGAAAACCTATTTGTGAAACTACATACACTCATCACCATCTTACGTTAAAATTATTTAGTACAGTCACTCCAATAGTCGCTTCCTTGGGTCTTTCTGTAGTGATCATCTTTGACATGGGTGAGCTGACACATGGAAACAGTATAAGACCCTGAAAGTAGAGACAATAAACATGATTGAAGATGAAGTTTTAGCGTAGTTAGGATGAGTGCTTAGTAACACGTGGCACAAATGCCAGATAAAAATCTGCCATTGCTTGCTTATATATGTCTTGAGTCCTGTATTGCTGCTTCATTGCACTACTGACAGCCTGTTCCATTAGGACATGGATATCTGCTCCCCAGCCTGAGGAGGGAGTGACTCTCTGGGAGCTGACGTTTGGAAGCCTGCTGCCAGCCAGGGTATCCCTGCCACTAGTGGGACAGGGCTGGGAGCACACCAAGCAGAAGCAGTTGAATGTGACCACCTGAGATGCTCCAGTCCTTGTCTGTGATTGAAAACTATTGCAAATGGACAGGTTAATGGGAGTGGAGGTGCTTCAGGTTTTTTCACCTCCCACAAGAATGGTCAGTAACAGTAAGCAGCAGTGTAATGTAAGCTGCAGTTTGGATCCCACTGAAGACCTCCTTTGAGGTCAGTAAGTGGTGCAAAGACATTATGCAAATTTCTTGCCTCAGGGATAAGTTTCAGCCTCACAGAAAAGATTTTGGAGATATGAACTTCTTATTACTGCTTGCCTTCTTGCTGAAGAGTAGAGAACTGCAGCTTTCCTCTGGGTATTATGTTGCTTACTTTAGTTCCTTTTATCCTAGCATTTCCAGGAGACACAGTGGGGTGTATTTTTACTTTCATGACATCAAGCTCACATTTATTCCCTCCGCTATGGCAGCCCTTGCAGATTTGACTGGTTCTTTGCTTTTGCTTTGCCACATTTACTCTTCTGCTGGCTGTCTTATTCTTCTGAAAAGAGAGGTAAAAGAAAAACTAAAGAAAAATAATTGTCACTGAAGTAACTTTTTCTTTGTTCTAAAGAATGTTTCAGAAAAGGTACAATCTAAGGTTTGAAGGGGGTGTTTGTCAACTTTTCATATGTAAACTGTATAGACTGTAGGGGGTCAACTGACTGCCTTTTCTTCCTGTCTAAGGCTCTAAAGATTCCGTGAGTATCGCATCTATCAAGAAACATGCAGAAAGGAGTGTGCCTAGTTTGGACTGTTGAAAAATGATAGATAAACAAGAGTTTCATATTATTTATTTGCCCTATGTGTTGATTTATTTATTTTACAGAGTCTTCTTTTACCGATGTATTGAGAGGAAGAGGTAGAAAGGATGTGTGTTTACTAAGATTTAGTGAGGTGCTTAAAATGCCAGTTTTACAGTTTTGTAATGAACCACAGATTGACCAGAGAGCACATTCTCGTTTAACAGAAGCAAATATTTTCTGTGTTATTCTGTGTCATCATGCTTCCCCTTCCCATGCTGGTACATGCAGAACCAGCCTTGTGTGTGGATCGGTCCTTAGACAACATGAGCCCAGTTGATGTGGCAACAAAAGGGTGGGTTATATACCTTGGCATCCTTAGCAGGGACACTGAGAGGTTCCTCCAGTACTGCAGCTTCTAATATTGGCCTCCTGACCTTTTCACTTTGAACCAGAGCCAATTTATTGTTCTACAGTCCACTAACAGATTCCACAACCAGGTTCTATATGGCTATTAGCTCTATTTTAGATGTTCACTGGTCATTTCTTCATGGTACCTGCTGAAAATTTTTCAATGCTTTCTGCATTTTGAAAGTGCAAGATGTCATGTTCTGATACTAGAAAAGGAGACTACACTCTGCATGAGGGAATATGGGAATAGCTCAGTTCCAAACACTCAACAGGGAAAGACCAACAGTCATGCTAAAGCACCGTTTTAAAGTATTTTCCTGTATGCTTTCATGTCTAGATAACAACATGTGGTGCCAGTTAATTATATTCATCATTTTACTTGCTTAATAATCTCTGTGAACACAAGTTAGTGCTACTGAGACATAGCTATTAATTTTCATGGACTTTTCTGGTATGAGCTTTTGGGGTCGAGGGGGCAAAGAGAGAGTGAATGGGGCCGGTAACCAAAATCCCTCCTGAACAATTTGCTGTGATACCAAACCAATGTTTATTGTTATCAGAGGCAGCTGTCTGCCCTTTCTTCACGCTTCTATTTGTGGATTTTCGTTGGCTATAATTGGAAACATGCGCTGACCAGAAATCACCACAGTGCTGCCTGATACTTTTCTCTCCTAACTCCAAAAGTACAGGCATATCTAACATGTGGTCAGGTTGAATCACTTCTGCTCAGGATATTGAGTGGTTTTTATTCCCCTGGGAAATGGAGTTAGGAAAACATGAAAGCAAAGTCTCAGGAAGAGCAGCTTCAGAGGAAAAGCAAACGGTAAGATATACTGAGAAATGTTGATATTTTTATTTTTTTAAATTTAACTATTAGAAGAAAAAGGAAATAATCCATTGTACTTTACAGGAATATTTCCTGGCTTCCTTTAACTACTGACCTTAAAGATTGAAACTTCATGTATGCTAAATTAATTATGATGGTACATTTCTGTGGAAATCATGGAAATTTGTGAATGCGTATGATGTGCATGTGAAATGCAAAAACTGAAATCTATTTAAATACTGATTTGCCATCGTAACCCAAACTGATAGCTAATAGTCTGTGGTTCTCTTGTATTTTTCTTGAAGAACTATTTAATATCTTTGCACATTATTTTCCATAACTTTAGATCAGTAAATGGCAGAAGAAATTGTTTGTGTTTGGAGTGAATCTGGAACTTATTGAAAAGAGATGTGACCAAAACAAAGTGAAAACAGTCAAAACACAGTTTATTCCTAATTATCTTAGGCTTGCAATGCAATTTATAATTTGCTTAACATTAACATGGTTATTTTCTTGATATCACAAAAAGAGCAGTTTATTCTTGGCTTTGCAAAGGCTGTGAAGAAAGGTGGCCATCACTCTTGCTAAGAAACAAATTAGCGCTGAATTTTTTAGCACTTATCTTAAATACTAATGGCGTTTTGTAGATTTTGTTTCTTAGTGGGCCAACATTTACTCCTGTTTAATCATAATGTTTGCCTCATTTAGCCTCAGTTAAGTGAGTCTTGGCAAGCTTGTGTGTTAGTTAACAATTTTAAGTACAATTTCACCAAGGCAAGGTGCACTGGGCAGGAAATAGGGAAAGTGCTGAAACTGAAAGTAATGACCTACCCTTAAAGTACCTTTTCTTTTCTACAAAAGGAAGTATTTATCTAAAGAATAATATGTGAAAGATCATTGCTAAAGCTGCAGCATGAAGTTCTAGGAATATTATTTATTATTTTACTTGTTCATTTTTTAATTAATGGATTAATTCTTTAGACAGTGACCTCATGTTTAACTTTTAGTTGATATATAAAATATAAAGAAAACTCATCAAAATTAAAACAAGTGTAAAATCCACTTAAGCTTCAGAAAAGCTCTCAAAGGAAATCTGTGAATTTTTTTTTCTAGCTTATGCATAGAGAAAATATATGGCAATGTAATCAACCAGTATGATTATCTAATTGCAGATTCATGCACAAGGAATTGAGCAGGGAACCTTAAGTAAGGCTTTTCCAAAATGCAGAGTGCTTCATTTGGAACCGTAATGATCTGCTGATGACTTTCTCTTTGTGCATCATTTACTAATTTTAAGAATAGCAAAGTGGAGCAAACAGAGACCCCACTATTGGGAGCCACACTAACACCCATGTCAGGTCACACACTGTTCAGTAGTTTCAAAACTAAATCCTCCCAACATGTTGAGCTGAGAGAGTCCCTGTTAGCAGTGACAGGTCACATTCCTGCGGGTGCTCAGTGAGGGGGATGGAAGAGGCCCTGGCTCAGTGGGTTTCACAGCGCTGTTGACTGGGGGAATGCTTTGGCCCTGTGCCAGTCCTCCTGCCCCTTTCCCTCTCCCCTTCCAGCTGAGCCCTAGTCTCTTCTCTGTTTCACCTCTCTCTCTCTTTGCCTGTTTAGTCTTAATGCCTTTCTTTCTGTTTGCTAGATTGATTTCCCTGTGCCTCTACATTTTTTCTCTAGTTTTGTATCTCCTGGGCTTTTATTGATTCTTCCCCTTGTTACATGTGATCAGGTCAACTGACTGCATGAAGCAATGTCAATTGTGATACAGATGCTATTTGTACATATTGCTGATGTCTGTTCACATATTTAACTTCAGTAGAGCAAATACATGAAATATTTCATATTCCTGCTTCCACATCCTGTGCTGCCTTTTTGCATTTCAGCTCAGTTACAAACTCACCGTTTAGCCACACTGGTGTCCTGATAAGTCTGCTTGTATTCCTGAATCACGGACTGTCTTGCATGATTAAGAGGATGTGATGGCTTTCCCAAGCTCCTTGTGTTCTCAAGCTGCCTTCCATGGTATTCCACTTAACAGCTCCTGGATAAGCTGAAGTCAGCTTTCCTAAAGCTCAGGCTGTGTGTTTGTCTTCCTCAGTCCCCCATAAGATCTTAGGCCTTGCTATTTTGCAGTCACTACAACCAACCCTGCCACTGAGTGTAACATCCCCAGCCACTTCTTACTTGTTTCTGAATAACAGATCCAGCTGTGCATGACATTGGTTGGCCCATCCAGTACCTGAAGCAAGAAGTGTTCCTGACAACCTGCAGAAATTGTCTGGATTGCTTGTTCCCTGCTGTTTTGTTCTCTACAAGTGTCACAGAAGCTAAAGTCTCATTAAAAAAAACCCCAAGGTGTGCAATCCAGATACTTCCTTGAGTTGTTTAAAGAAGTTGTTGTGAGGAGCACTGCTCACTTCCTCACCACATCCGTGCTGTTTGTAGCCCAGCCCCACCATGATGTCACCCTTGCTGACCTCTCCGCTGATCCTGACCCACAAGTCCTCCCCCAGCCCTGTTGTTCAACCTGTACAAAAGTTCTCCACATTTAAGCTGCTGCTTCACGTGGAGATTGTGTCTTACTTATTTTCCCCGTCTTTCTGAAGAGCCTGTGTCCCTTGCAGCACTATAGCCATGTGAGCTATCCCACAGCATCTCAGTTATATCTACAATGTCATAGTTCTGTGACCTATATATATTTGTGTGTGTAAGACAAATCTTGGATTTGTCCGCCTTGTAACAAGTATTTCTAGCTATTTTTGAAAGAACAAAGTCTATGTCATCCTGAAAATATTCTGATTGTAGTGTGTCAATTAAATAGAGTCCAGTTCATGCTCAAAGTTTAACATCCACAGAAGACAACCTCATAGACAATTTAATGAAGTGGTATTGTACCTTTACATTCACTGCTTACTGTGGATGAGATAAATAATATAAAATTCTCTGCCACTTCAGGCTATTTCACCACATTTATGACATTTATTGTTAAAGAATTCTTGTCCTTGCTTCCTGGAGGAAAACTCCTCGGTGGCCAGAATCCTGAAGAATCTTTGTGTGGAGCTGACTGTGGAAATAGAAGATAATGGAGGTCCCATTTTGTAATGGGAAAATAGAATGATTCACTATAAAATAGATTGGACTAAGCAGATGGACTCAATTTTCCTTTTCATAGTTTTGATAGCTCAGAAGGACAGAGTAATTCTAGAGTTTCCCTTTTGAAATGACGGCTCAGCTCAAAATAATCTGTTTTCATTCTGAAGTCCTCCTCCCTTAGTGCATATTGCCTCTGTTATTTGAATTAATTTTAATTATATTTCACACTTGTCTGTTTCCTATTTGATCTGTTTTCTCCCCACAAAAAAAGCACATAAATTATTGCGTTTAAAATAACGTTTACATTGACATGTTTAGTAGGGAACTTTCAATCTTTGTACTTTAGTTTGTAATATGAGGGGTTTTTTACTTTCTTCATGCACTGAGTAGCAATAAATAACAGTCATACAGAATATAAATTCAATCGAATATATGAATAAAAAAGAATGCCACGTACTCCTTGAAATGGCATTAAGGTTAGGTTTTGGATAAGAGGGCTGCAGGACTTCATTCAAGGAATTAGCTTTTGCTTTTCACAAACAAAGTGCGAATGTGGCTCATACAGAGCAAGGCAGTTCGGATCAAGCCCACCCAAGTGAAACAATGATTAATCTTTGTACACTGGTAGCAACATAAAGAGTCCTATCATTATAAGGTCTTCTCCATGAGAAATGTGGGAAGTAGAGACTCCTTGAAGAAGGCAGCCTGTTTCCTGAAGTTTGCCACCTAAGGGAGCCCAGACAGAATGGAGGATGGTTGCTAATGAGGTGACAACTGTTGACTTCCTGGAAGGCAGGAGAGACCTCAACAAATCAGAGGACTGGGCAATCAGCAACCATATGAGGTTCAACAAGGGGAAGTGCCGGATTTTGCACGGTGGAAGGGGCAATCCTGAATGCATGTACAGACTGGGGAATGAGAGGCTGGAAAGCAGTGCCACAGAAAGGGACCTGGGAGTCTTGGTCAATGGCAAGTTGAATATGAGTCAGCAGTGCCCTGGCAGCCAGGAGGGCCAACTGTGTTTTGGGGTGCATCAAGCAAAGCATCACCAAACAGTTGAGGGAGGGGCTTGTCCTGCTCTTCTCTGCACTGGGGTGGCCTCACCCTGAATATTGTGTGCAGTTTTGGGCACCACAATATCAGAAAGATATTAAGCTCTTAGTGAGTGTCCAAAGGAGGGCAATGAAGATGGTGAGGGGCCTTGAGGGGAAGCCGTGTGAGGAGCAGCTGAGGGCACTTGGTCTGTTCAGCCTGGAAAAGAGGAGACTGAGGGGAGACCTCATTGCAGTCTGTAACTTCCTTTTGAGGGGAAGAGGAGGGGCACGTGCTGATCTGTTCTCTGTGTTGGCTAGTGACAGGACCCAAGGGAATGGCCTGAAGTTGTGTCAGGGGAGGTTTAGATTGAATATTAGAAAAAGGTTCTTCACCTAGAGGGTGTTTGGGCACTGGAACAGGCTCCCCAGGGAAGTGGTATTAGCACTGAGCCTGACAGAGTTCAAGAAGCATTTGGACAATGCTCTCAGGCACATGGTGTGACTCTTGGGAATGGTCCTGTGCAGGGCCAGGAGTTGGACTCAATGATCCTTATGGGTCCCTTCCACTCAGCATATTCTGTGATTCTGTGACTGGTCCTGCTTGCAGGTTTTGTTGTTGATTTAATGACATGTAAACCAGGTGAGAAGTAAGTATGAGATGGGAAGGGTTGTTTGAAGAGCAGAAGATAAGAGGAGAGCTGGGTGGAGGCTGGTGAGAGTGGGCATGGCAGGAAGCGCTGGGTACAGTCATGCCCCTGTGGAGACCCCTTCTATCAGATCATGCTCGCTCATGTGCTGGTGAGGACTGGTGTCAGAGAGGTAGAGATAGCAGCACACCTTCTGGACTCAGGCTGTCCCTTCTTTCCCAGAAGCAGAACACCATGGCCAGTGCTCTGTGACACTCTCTCTGAGCATGCACCAGGCTCTCAGAGCAGCTACTTCCTGATGGCACTGTGGTGCTCAGCTTGGGCAGCCGCATGATCAGTGGTGGCTGAAGCACCGGCCAGAGAAACACGGTAAAACCTCCATGCAACAGAACAGGGAAGGGAAAGGAGCCAAGAGAAAAGCAAGTGTCTTTGTGCAGATACAGGGAGTCTACACTTGGACAACAGGATCGTCCTTGGCAACAGCAGATATTCCTGTGGTTGAATAACAACAGAATAGCTGCCTCTGCCCATGGCTTTGGAGAGGAACTGTGCTTATGCCTATGTGACACACCAGTCTGTTAGCCTCTCCTCCTAGTGTCCACAAGTAAGCGCCCTTCCAGATCACTCCAGTGGGTGGGGGGAGTGAAGCCTGGAAAAGTTGAGGTGGGAGGGATGGGATATGCTTCTCCAGGGAACAATTTGGATTGGAGTCTGAGAGAGAGGCAGGTCTGTAGTTCCTTGGGCATCAGGTATCTGGCGTCCGTGCAGGGCTCAGGGTCTGAGTACTCGTATGTGTCTGGCCAGGACAGCGGTGAGGTCACCCAGTCGTCTCTTTCTTTGGAGAGAGGAGGGCATAATCACTGTGTGTGAGGATGGCAGGGATTCAGAGATACAGCCTAGAGTGTGGAACATACAGGTGCTTCTGCGGGTTGCACACTGTGAGAAAGCTGGAGGATTGCCCAATACAAACTACTCCTCTCTGCCTGTTCTCTCACCTAGCAAAAGACAGGCTGGTGGCTGCTAAGCTGCCAATTTACATTCAGTTGAGAGGGTAAGGGTGAAAGGGGAAGTGAGATTTGTTGTTATTGTTGTTGTTGTTTAAGTCCCCTTTCTACACTGGTTTATTTTGTACTTTGACTTTTCTACTTCTCCCTCCTGTGAGAACACACCTACCCCCAAAAGAAACTCCTGAAGATAAGTTACCTGCCTGAATCCTTTCTTCACTTTGATAATTCAGTGCTGAAGTGTGAGTATCAGATTCATCTTATGGTTTAGGAAACTAAATAACTGCTAATACTTTACTATAGAGTCAGAGAAGGTTTTATGTGAGTATACATTTAAATGATTCCTATTTATCTTAGAGGAAAGCTTTAGTTCTTGTTCTGGAGGTTGTATGTGACCTCCTCGGGGAGCTTTTGTCATACAGCTAAGTTCAGCTGAGTTGACACACTTAAGGCATTTTGTGCTACTTTGTACCAAATTACATCAGCCTTGGCTAAAAGGGTTGCTCATGAGAGACACTTTCAAATGTCCCTGAGCTTTGAAGATCGGGACTGAGGCTTTGTATTAGCTACAGCAAGAAACTGGTAAGATCCTTGCTGCACATGGCCGAGACAGCCAGGAGATCAGCATTTCCTCTTGCATACCTAGAGTTGCATTCCTGCCTAGCTGTGTGGAGGCATGGATTACTTCAGCGAGTGGTCACTGAGGAGGAAGGAATTAACTTGGAGGCTGCATGTAGAAGCATATTTTTGACACTGTTGATGTGAAATTAAACAGGACCAGAGCAAGTGGGAAGCACTAAATTCTGGTCTGCCCTTCTTTCTAATCCTGTCATGTAATGGAAGTGCAATAAGGCAAGAGCTACCTTACAGCTAATCTTACAGAGGCACTGCTGGAACACTTGAGTTAGGCTTTGGTTGATCAGTGGGAAAAGAGCTATCTTGGAGACATGATACCAGTGCACTTTTGAATGGAGGTTATGTGAAATACTACCATGCAATGTCATGCAGGAATTCAGAAGAGGAGGGCAGCACATCTCTGCAAGGCATGTTATGGTAAAAGAGGCTTTTCATGAACAAGTAGTAATTGCATGTTTCAACATTTTGGTGTGAGGAAGTATAAGAGCTCCTATAACAGCTGGATCAGTTACTACCACAGAGACATGCAGGGCAATTCAAGTGATTGAATTCTGGGGGAGTCAGCAAGGAAAAGAGTATTAGCATGGAGAGACAGCCCCTGCTGATGAATTAAAGCAGTTTTGAGAAATATTTCTAAGCACTGGAACTCTCTTAAATTCAGTTAAATGGAAAGATTGTTCTGTGGTATGGTATTGGTTTGATACTTGTGTATCTTAAGAGTTAGAATGAGTGAGAGACCATTTCCAGAAATAAATTTGGCTACAGAGACCATTATTGAGAAAAATCTTATTTCTTTCAAAAGATATTCCTCAGGAGTGTGTGAGTTATCAGTGATACTTGTGAAGATGTTCACTGTCCATTGCTGCTGCTAACACTGAAATTTGGGATTAACACAAGGAAAAAATCCTTCATTAGAAGTGTAGGGCAGCACTGGAACAACCAGGAAGTTTGTGGACTATCCACTCTGGGAAATTTTCAGGACTTAACTGTATGAAGCTATGGCTGATTTGACCTTGCTTTGGCAGTAGTCTTACTTGGATCCATATGCTGGAGTGGATGACCTCTAGAGGTTCCATCCAAACAACATTTCTTTCATTTAATTTTGAAGCTGCAATGCAGCATTTGTCATGAAACATGGTAATAGCTTTTTCCATCTGCAAATTTCTTTTAACACATTTAATATGTATACACAATAAAACTGCGCTTATCATTGACATCTCATACGAACATTTTAAACCTAATGCTTTCAATTCACTGTCCTTTGAATTCTGAAAACACTCAATAATACAGCGGTGGCATTAAATCTGTTGCTTTTATATGAATTCCTGGAAACAGACCTTGTTGTTGTTTAGCCCCAGACAGCAACTAAATAACACACAGTCACAACCTCACCATCTCCTTCCCTGTCC